>NC_061513.1:156488225-156515788 GCF_022539505.1 Lolium rigidum | reverse complement strand
GAGTTTAAGGTCGTGGTTAGATTTATCTTAATTACTTTCTTGTAGTTGCGGATGCTTGCAAGGGGTATAATCACAAGTATGTATTAGTCCTAGGAAGGGCGGTACATTAGCATAGGTTCACCCACACAACACTTATCAAAACAATGAAGATTAATCAGCTGTATCTGTATGTAGCGAAAGCACTAGACTAAAATCCCGTGTGTCCTCAAGAACGTTTGGTCATTATAAGTAAACAAACCGGCTTGTCCTTTGTGCTAAAAAGGATTGGGCCACTCGCTGCAATTATTTCTCTCGCATTTTACTTACTTGTACTTTATTCATCTGTTACATCAAAACCCCCGGAATACTTGTCTGTGAGCATTTACAGTGAATCCTTCATCGAAACTGCTTGTCAACACCTTCTGCTCCTCGTTGGGTTCGACACTCTTATTTATCGAAAGTACTACGATACACCCCCTATACTTGTGGGTCATCAAGGCCGCCGAGCGAGACCTCCCGCACCCCAGGTTGAGCCAGGGCCAGCCATCGGAGCCGGTGATATAGGCATCCCCAATGGGCCTGCCGAAGAAGGTACCAGGGGTTTACTGCTCTGCTACTTTTTTCCGTATCAACAGATGCGAAGAAAAATCCTAACGGACGCGTTAGGTACCCGATAAAATATGACTGGAGTTCGGCATATGGTAAGACCTTAAGCGGCACATGTCGAATTACGCCAGTATACCGGGGTCAAGTCCAGGGACTTGACCTTGAAGTAGGTTTTTGCGTGATTTCCACAAGAGCAGTTAACTGGTACCTGATCAGATGAACCAACCCCATTTACCATTATCCCTGCACAATATGTGACTGTTCTATGAAAATTATTTAGTAACTCGAAGAAATTATGTGTTAATTATAATGAAGGAGATTTTACTCGATTCTACGATTCAAGCAAAATTTCGGGGGCTACTGACATAGGCATCCCAATGAGCCTGCCGAAGAAGGTACCCGGGGTTTACTAAAGGCCCACGACCCGAAGAATATAAAGCCCGGAAGCCCAATAAAGTGTCGATATGGAAGATAGAGATATATTAGGAATAAAGACTTGTAACTAGACGGGACGAACCCAAAGAGTCTCCCGCTGTTTGTAACTTGTACATCATGAAACCCTCGGCTCCGCCTCCTATATAATGGGGAGTCGAGGGAGAAAGAGAGGATCGATTCATTGTCAACACAACCCTAGCTTTTAGCAGCCGAGTACTTTTCCGGCTGAAACCTTCGAGATCTACTTGCTCTATACTTTACACGAAACCCTAGTCTACAACTTGTATGCATTGACAAGTCGATACCTTGTCAGCCGGAGGAGAGCCGAGCGACCGCATCTGCTGCGGCGAACCCGGCACGAGGTTCCTCCACCTATACGCTGCGCGGGGATCCAAGGGCCCAAATCCCCGCCGCCCCCTTCATCGGCGTCGTGAGCCAGGCCCGGTGGCGCCTCAAGGAGCGACGAGGAGGCAGGAAGCGGAGGGGAGGGAGCGGCGGCGGCGGAGACTAGGTTTCACCCCCTCGGTCGCCTGGAGGGGGCGACGCGAGGGGAGCAGGCCTGTCTCTACTCTGAGCTGCGAGTTCTCTAATGGTCACAAAGCTTAACGTAACCATGCTCACCAGTAACCAACCTAATCTCCAAACAAAAATCTAATCTAGTAGAATGAGAAAACACTCCATTCATTCTAAAATAACTTGCTTAATTTTTTTCTAGATATAGATGTACGTATAACTAAAATGTATATTTTTCGTATGTAGATAAAATTGAGCAAGTAATTTTAGATGGAGGGAGTATGTATCCAACAGAACATTTCTAAACTTTGTTGTAGCTCACCAAGGCTAACTTGTATCCTACCAAGCACAATCTAGAGATAGAGGCCTGTGGTGTACTGGTGTCCAAGCTGACCGGCCAGCCCCAATAGCACATATGCATATCTCAGCTCGCTGAAAAATAGAAAGGTTCTGACTCTGGCTTGCAGTAGATGACACCGCAGCGGCAACGCATAGGTGCTAGAGCTGCGGCCAGGACGAGGAGGTTGGAGCCACGGATTTGGGAATTTGGAGTACAAACTAATTGTGATCTTGTGGCTCATGATGCTGCGACGTTGCGAGCTTTAGGGCGCCGGTTGCACGTCGACAACGTGCAACTGTTGGGTGCAAAACGAGTTAGGCAACCCTGCATTAACGCCATGGAATCACACGAGAGATTTGCAATGCCCGTACCATGATCGCTCTCCGGTTCGGCTGTACGGCTCCGTCTGGTTCGTCGTCGCGATCGCGGCCGGTGGATGAGGCATTAGCAGGTGACGGATCACATCGTCACGATGATCACTTTGCTCCATCTGAAACCCATGACGACGCCGCTCGGTATGTGCAATCTGAAAGCGTGCAGCTTGCTGCCCCGTTTGGGAAAGGTCGATCAGCATAATACCTTTCTTTCAGATCAAACTCTACTGTAGCCTTAGGAAAGAGGCGATCGTGAGGGCGATCTTCAGACATATCTAGGGTTTCATCCTCTGCCGGGGATGTCGTTGGTGAGCTCTGATGAGCTAGTCCTTTGAAACCTTAGCACGTCGAATTCACGTTTGTCTACTACAACGGGCTGAGCTTCGAGAAACTTTGTCTGGCTTCGGTGACGGAGGGGCGGGGATGGCGGCACGCTTTTGGCTCACGGTATTGTCTATAGTCGTCGTTAGGTGGTCCAAAGACCTATTTATAATTTATATTATTTTAATATTTTTGTTGATAATTATTAATAGGTTGGTGGAGTTTTCGCAAAAATACTCTCGTGTAACATCGACGCCGTTCCTTTTCTACCTTCATCTCTGGATGATGGTATATTTTAACATTCAGCTAAATTGCCGTGGCAGCAGCGATTGACCGAGCGTTCAGTCAGATATCATACGCTTTGTTTGTCTTGCGACAGATGTCCAAGGCAAGAAAATGCCCATAGGAGCAGCCAAGCAAGACCGTTCAGTCAGTACGGTAGCAAGTGTCCAATCCGACCGCCGGACAGGGTCCGTGCGTGCATCACAGATCCAAAGCAGGGTCTGGCAGAAAGGAGGGTTGAACTTGAACATCGCAAGAAAACAGGGCGTCGCTTTTCCCGGGCGTTGAGTAGTCACCTGGACTGCAAGGCAACGCCGGTTCGACTTGGTCATGGAAGCGTCGCATATGTAAACTCGGACTCCGGCACTCCGGCGCCCGCAAACAGGGAACGATTTTGTAATTTTTGAGCAGCAAGAAGTTGACTCTGTAATGACTATGCTAGCTAGGGGAGATCATATTTTTGTGCTTCAAAAACTTACGAAAACAAATCAGGATGTAGCCAGTTACGTATTACACAGACGTGTAAGCTATTAAACTGAAATAGTAATGTGTATTTTCAGCTACATATAAAGGACGAAAGTGTGGATCTGTGTAACATTTATTAGTCTTTAAAAAGAATTCTTTCATCCTGAAAAAGATGTCCTAGATTAGTTTTCAGGATGGAGGAAATATCAAATTTTATCATTTTTATGTAGCCTATAATAATAATAATAATAATAATAATAATAATAATAATAATAATACTAATAATAACAATAATAATTGTATTGCGATTTTGCTTGCTTGTACTCCCTCTGTCCCAATTTATGTTGAACGTAATTTTTCGTGGAAGTCGAACTTTGTAAACATTAATCAATTATATAACAAAATATACAAACTTTCATCATATAAAATCAATAGTATTAGAATCACGGTGAAGTATATTATAATATCATATACATTTTATATCATAATAATAATAATTTTTGCTATATAGTCGATCCAATTTTACGAAGTTTTTTTTACGAGGCAACTTTACAAAGTTTTTTTTTAAAACGGAGGCAAAAGCTTTGCCTCATCCATTAATTAAGCAGAAGGTGCCCGATTTTTTGGAGAAAATCGGGCAAAAACCTACAATGACGGGGCCAAGCCCACACACCCACCCACACGATGCCGCGAAGGCACACCGAGCCACCCTGGATACCCACATAAGCTACACAAACGCGAAGCTCGAGTTGGCCTATGCCAAACAGATGACTCCCCAAGAAAAGGCCGGTAGCTCCGATTCTGACGACGAGCCGCGGAGAGGAGATGCACAAAACCTGCGCCGAAAAGGACCTTCACCGTCGGACCGCCCTCGAAGGTCATCGTACACCGCCCAAAGGCAGCTTCGACTTCACAATAAGAGGAGGCCAACCTGAAGACATTCGGACACGCCGGGACGGAGCCGACTAACACGGTCTTGCAGCAACCAAACCATGCTCAGCATCATTGTCGTTGCCGCCCAAGCCCACCGTCGAGAGTCACCTTATCGCCCAAGCGACCCAAGGTCAAGCACCCTCGAAGATGACGAACATTCGAAGCCGCCGCTCCGACATACCGTCGCTCCGTCGCGCCTCGCGCGTCCACAAAGACCACCACCTTCCGGGCCGCCGCCGCGACGTACCACCGCTCGCTCTCGAGCTGCAACGCCGCACGAACCATTCACCCGCAACCCAAGCCGCACGGGGCAAAGGCCGCGGACCACGGGCATCACACCATATCATCCGGGGCCGCCGCCCGACATAATGTCCGGCCAGTCCCCACCGGGACGGCGTCCGACCGAGCCGACCGCCCTACCGCCCACGCGGCCGGGGTCGCCACCCAAGCCATGACAAGCCGCATCCACGCACCCTAGAGATGCTGCCGCACCGCCTTCCGGGGCCGCCGCCCCGGCTCACAGCCACCTACCCGAGGCCGCCGCCTCGGCATCCTCCAACGCAGACGGTAAGGCAACGTAGCCCGGCAAACACCGCCCTCGCCGAGTGAAGCTCATGCCCTCCAAAGACGACGCCTCCAAGAAGGGAAGCGACGAGACCGCCGCCGTCGCCCGCTCCGGCCGAGGCCAGAGCTTGGGTTTTCACCCGGAGGGCACGAATCCTCGAAGGCAGTGCTCCACGACGATGCCTCCAAGAAGGGGAACGACGCCCTGAGGCGTCGCCATCGCCGGCACCGACCATGTCGGGCAGAGCTTTCACCCGGAGAAAGCACACCCTCCCGCCGAGTCTTCCTTCACCGGTAGGGAAGCCGGAGCACGCCATCTTGCGCGCCAGCACCGTCGACCACCTCGCCCACCATGACGCTGCCGCTGCCCGGGGTCTCCGTCCGCAGCACACCACCGCCGCAGCGCCCGGCGCAGACCTGCAGGCACCTCCACGGCCGGGGGCCCGCGGCGGCTCGGCCGCAGCCGCCGTCGCGATGCCCGGACCGCCGCGCCCGAGTCGGCCCGCCCGGCCCGGATCCGGCCCGGCCGCTCCCGGACCGTCGCGGCCCGCGACCTCGGCCACCGCCGCGCCGCCGCACTCCGCCACGCGTCGCGGCAGCCGCCGCGCGCCGCGTAACGCCTCCGCGCCCGCAGCACATCGCCGCACCCGCCGCCCGAGCGAGCTCCCTCTCGCCGGAGGATGCGGGAGGAAGAAGCTCCCCCGCCGCCACCTTCCTCGGGCGCGCGCGGCTTTGCCGAGGCCCCTCCGGCGGCGGCGAGGCAAGAGAGGGAGGAGGTGGGGGTCTAGAGGCGGCGGCGCTAGGGTTCCCCCCGGTCGCCAGAGGAGGGCGACGCGGGGGGCGTTTGCTTTACAAAGTTTGACTTTAACTAAATCTTATATGCAACATATTTTGGGACGGACCGAGTAGGATATATCTATACCTAATAATAAAGGAGCTAAGGTTTCTGCCAAAATTTTCGTCAACGCTTTTTTTTGGACGATTTTGCCCTCCCACCAATTCCCATAATACATACTTTTGCCATGTTACCGAACCGTTTCCTTCCTTTTCTTTCTCACCCACCCGGGCGAACGAGACCGCTCCCCCAAACAGAAGGGAGCCTCCACCCTCTCGATTTCTGGCCACCAGAGCCGCTGCCGTCCCACAAAATCTGCCGGCGCGTGCATCTTGCTTTACTTGAAAGGAGTTGCGTGCATCCCCGGTAGCTGACGAGATTGGTTTCCTCTGAAGTAGTCGGCGACGAGGCCAGATGCTTCTGTCCCCAATCGGCAACGATGGCGGCTGAATCCATCCCCAATCGACTACGCCCTCCATCCCAAAGTGGCGACAAGTCCGGTTGAATCCATTCCAATCTACGACGAGGTCTGCTGCCTCCATCCCTGGAGTGCAAAGGCGGCGGCGGGAGGGTGTGCCACGCTGCGGAAAGCTCCATGGAAGCAGAGCGCGTGACGCTGCGGGAGCAGGGCAGGCCGCACGTTCGACGCCCTTGCTTGGAGAAGGCCGGATCGGGGAAGGAGCATTGTGCGGGTAAGAGCAGCGAAGGGAGAAATGCTAGGCAGAGAGAGGAATCGAGGGGATGGTGGCGGTCAACGGGAGAAGATGGAATAGCGGGGGGGATGTGGTGTGCGCATCGCTACGGTTGGGTGGCGGGCCTGCTGGGCCTCTTGGCCTGGCTCCAGCGGTTCATGTGACAATATGTCCTGGCCTAAGAGGATAGAAAATATCGCAAAATGATTCGCTCAGTTCCGATTTGTCGATCCGGCTGGGTGATTGTTTGGTCTTAGCTCGCATTGCTATGGGCTGGGTTGGTTATATACTAGGTCGGGCCAGTAGCAAAAAGTACGATCCGGCGATCTCACACCAGAAAAACAAGCCAGAAACCGTCTGTACCTTGTTGATTAGTCCCACCTCGCTGGGTAATAGGGTGTCTTGTTGGTTTATATACGTAAGTTTCATGGTTGTGAACAGGTCGTCCAGGAAAGAACAAGTAGCACCATAATCGAGAAAGTGACGGCCGTACGGATCATGCGGGCGCTATCATGCAAGGAGCCGAGGGCGCTGGAGTGGTGAAAAGCTATGCGAGCGCTATCAGAAAGAAAAACTCAATCAACCGGATATGGAAGGAAACAACAAGAAATGACATGCATGCGAGGATCCGAGGGCGTCGGAGTAGTGAAAAGCGCTATGCGACCGCCAATCGGACATGGAAGGAAAAGCCCGGGTGCAAAGAAGTGATCACCGGCAGCTAAAGTCAACAACGCACTGCGATGACGTGTTGTGCTTTGGTGTGCCGCTTCCCCACGCCGCCAACAGCCGGCCACCGACCATTCTTGATGATTCGATCCGGCAAGCGTAAGTACAACTACAAGCAGTGGAGGTGGAGAGAGTAGAGGGTAGAGCTAACATTGAGAGAAATAGGTTCTCACTAAACTGAAACATATAGCATATTATACTTAATATTATTGTTCATAATAGTTGATAAAAAGTAATATGATAATGAAGTATCAAAGAGTATTTTCGCAAAAAAAAGCATAGAAAGAGTAGATTAAAAATATTAAGACTAAGCTCATGCGGTTAGCTTAACTTTGAGCCAAAATTTGAGTAATTATGGACATGCTGGAGCATTGAAGTTTTCATTTTTCCCAGTGCAACGCACGGGCATTTTTCCTAGTCAATGACAAAGTACAGATTCTTTTTCAAATAAGAATTAAAAACATATTAAGCGCATGTGCCAAAAAATTAAGCGCATGTGCCAAAAAAGAACTTTTTTCGCTATGCTATTGCTGGCAGAGTACCTACAGATTAAGATATGGTAATAAGAAAAAAATCAAGCCTCCGTCTGTCCACCGAGTAGTGGCAAGCTGGGCATTGGCATGTGAAGTGTTATTCGCATGTTCCATCAAGAGACAAATAATGTCGTTGTACATGCATGAAAACGAGAGAAGCAGCAGTAGATTGTGAATGAACAAGAAAGAGAATGAAGCTATACCTCCGATCCAACAATATACATGGTACACCCCCTCGAAAAAAAGACAATATATACGTCCGTAACTACGTACATGACAATATGTACAGCATAAACTTTTCTGAGCTTGCCCGTGTATTTTAGTGTCCTATACAGTCCTACCACGCTCACATGTCGTTGGCATTGACTTGCAGCGCTCCGAATCTCCTACCGAATCCAAATATGAAGCCCCACATTTCCCTTGCTTTGACTCCACCACGTCCTCGTTTTTGACTTGCTGAATCCCAATCACGAAGATGAAGTTGCGGGAAGCTCCGGTGTGTGTCAAAGATTGGAAATTTCAGCTCCACTGAATTCAAACTGGGGCCATCACGGTCACGGCGGGGCGGCCGACGCGTCTCCTAGGAAGTCAGATCGCCGGCTGGTACTGGAACTGGCTCCGGCTGAGCCCCTTGGGCGCTGAGAAGATGCCGAAGAGATCCTGGCGGTACGGCAAGAAGGTCCGCCTTGGCGTGCCGGGGGAAGCCTTGGCGCCGCCGTAGAACATCCGGTGGCTGGCGGCGACCGTGCCGACCTCGGTGCCGGCCTTCCCCTTCCGGCCCGGGCTTGCTGCTGGCTTCGCCTTGGGCTGCACCTCCCTGGCAGGCGACGCCGGCGCGGAGAAGAAGCCGAACTTGTCCCTGCCGACGCTGCTGCTGCGGCCAACGACGAGCTGGCTGACGCGGCGCCACCGCGACAGGGACCCCGTGGAGCCGCTCTTCCGCGGCGACCGGGCCGGCGAGGACGCCGGTGACGCGCCGGGCGTCCAGACGCAGTAGGTGTCCGGGGACGCGCCGTCGAGGTCCGCGGCGGCCGAGGAGTAGGATGAGGAGGTGGAGGAGTTGGAGCCGACGGAGGAGTTGCGCGCCTCCTCGAGGAACAGCCTCCTCAGCGGCGTCCGGTCGGCTGGCGTCGGCGGTGCTGTGCGCGCGTCTTCGAAGACACGGCCGAACACCGGGTAGACTAGCTCGTCGCCGGGAATCGCGGCGCCGCCCGTGGCTGCAGGCTCCCGGGCCCCGAAGGAGAACTCGAACTCGTCGTCGGACTCCTCACCGGATGGAGGATCCCTGGCTACCGTGGGTTCCTGGCTGTGGTGGCGGTCACCGCGCCGCGCTTCCATTTCTTGGTTGCTTGCTGGCTTGCTTGGGTTTGCTTTCTTGTCGGATTTGTAGAGCGAAGGTTTGCTCTAGGTCGTTGGAGATGGCGCACCGGCGCTTATATAGCGGAGCAGATGTGGCGAGACGACCTTCGAGAAGGTCTCGCGCGCTTCGGGATTTGGCCCCGTCGTGATCGCGCGAGGTGCACGTCACTGGTGAGGCACGCGGTGCTTCGTTTCCGAGGATCCATATCCTCTGTTTGCTCGGCTTCCGTGTCATTTCTTTCTGCCTTCTAGACTCGTTTTAAACTGATTTTTCTGGAAGGCAAGTGCTGGGCGTCCCCCGGGGGATCTGATTCCCCAGCCCCCGGGTCCCCAGCCGTCGGATCAACCATTTTGACGGTTAGATTTGCATGTAGCAAAAAAACATCTCCGGCAGCAAAAAATTACCCCCGGCAGCAAATGACTGAAGCAAAAAACGGTTCGTTTCAGAAAAGAAAATAAAAAAGCTGGGCTCGCCGGAGACCACGTAGCAAACATATTACGCAAATATAGCAAAACCGCAAATAAATTGTAGCAATTTTTTTTATTCATATGCTACAAATCCTCTAAGACATCAACGGAGACATCGCCTGCAGCCGGCAGCAACGCCGTCCGAGGTTGCAGCAACTCCGTCCGTCCAGGACAAGCTGCTAGTAGCAAACGCCCTATGCCTATGGTACAATTGTAGCAAAAATATAGAAATGTTGTATCAAAAAAATTATAGAAATGTAGCCTTCAGCCTGCAGAGACAATGAAGGAGACCTCGCCTGCAGCAGCGTCGCCAAAAAGGTTGCAGCAACTCCGTGTACCTAAGGTAGCAACACCCAGAACCGCCGGTAGCAACGTTGAACACCTAAGGTAGCAAAACCACGCGCACCGCAGGCAGCACCTCCGCCATCGACGCGCAGAAACGACGCTCAACGGTGGTAGCAACACCGGAGGCCGTAGGTAGCAAACACTGCCTTTGTCGGTAGCAACAATGGAGGCCTAAGACAGCAAACTCATGCAGCCATGGCGGACGCTTGTCGCCGGCATTAAGAGGGAGTCGGGCTGGCTGGAGCTGCGCCATGACGATGTCGACGTAGAGACGAACGGACTCGCGGCGTGCGGCGCCATGGCCGCACCACGCGGCAGCGTGCAGTAGCGCCTGGCTGGGGCACGGCATCGAGCTCGTGCGGGAGGCTCCCTGGCTGGCCTCCTCCGCTCGGCTGCGCGGCTGCCGCCTAGAGCGTGGCTGGAGCAAGGCGGCTCGGGCACGACGGCTTGAGTTCCGCCATGGCCGCACCTCACGGCGGCAGGCGTGGCTGGGGCGCAGCGGAGACCTCGCCGGAGACGTTGTAGCAAAACTTTTGTACTATTATAGAAAAATTACAAAATAATCGTACCATTTAAAAATACACAAAACAACATCAAAAAAAATTCAGCAAGTAGTCTTAAAATTCAGCACCAACTTGAACAAAATCCCGCTGGTAGCATTATAGGCTGTTCGTTGTAGCAGGCTAGCAGCGCTGCCCACCAGGTGCATCATCACCGATCCCCTTGACAGTAGCATCACCGACCAACGTTGGTAGCACCTTCGGATGCCGAAGGTAGCAACCTCGTCACTCCTTTTGCAGCGACCGCGCTGCATCTGTATTGGCCGATGAGGAGGACGGCGGCGACCGTATGCCAGCATGGCCATCGGCGATGTGCCCCCGACGACCTCGGCCTTGGGACGAGAAGGCCACGACCGGGGCCATGGGAGGTCGAGGATGTCGCGCCTGCGCCGGAGTAGGAGGCGGAGCCGGCTTGGAAGTCGACGGCGCCTGGCCGGATCACGGAGGAGCGGCCGTAGCCGGAGACGGACCTCTCCCTTGACCTCGCGACGGGAGCCTATGGGGTCACGGCGGCGGGTTCCAGGGTGCGCGACGGTGGTAGCCACGGGGACGCGGCGGCTGTAGCACAGGGACGCGGCGGCTGATGGTACCCGGCGGCGGTGGGTGGAGGGGATGCGAGGGCGCGGCGGCGGGGCGCGGTGGCGGGGCTGGGGCGCAACGGCAGTGCGCGGCGGCGTGAATTTCCTTGGGCGTGGTGAGAGAGAACGAGAAGGATAAGGTTGGACGCGTCATCCGTGGAGCGTTGGCGTCTGCGCGATGAAGCGCATCGGACGGCCAGGCAACAGGAGGTTGCAGCGCGTGATATCCCCCGGGGGGATTGGATCATTTTCCTTTCTGGAAGCTGATTTGGCGGCTGCCTGCAGAACAATATGAGCTTGCTTGTGGAACAAACCACTAGCTATTAATTCGGTCGGTAACGTCGGTTCTGGGGCGGGCCGAACTGACGGCTAAATTGAGCATGACGTGGAATATCGGTTTCGTGGCCAGGAGGTAACCGAAACGAGTTTAGGGACACGTGTGCGCTCCATAACATGCTCGTAGGTATCCCGTGTTGTGCTACCCGGCATCGTGGAACGATCGGTCGACATCTTGTTTCACATAGCCATTTCATTCTCTTGTCTTTCTCTAGTAGAGTAACTCTTCCATATTATTCTCTCTTTCTTGTTCCTACTAGACCTTCTCCTTTCACAAGTTGATGTTTCTTCTTTCTTTCAGCTTTGTGAGTCTCGCTGTGTTTCCTCTCTTGCCTTTGCGACGCCCAAACAAAGACTTCAGCAGGTCTCCCCTCTCCCCTCCACCTGGTCGTCCCCCGCGGCGACCTAGGGGGAAACCCTAGCCCCAACCTCCCGCTCCCCCTCTCCCCTCTCTCCCCTGCCGCCGCCAGCGTGCGCCGCCGGGCAAAGCCCGCGCGGTGCCGGCGGCGGCGGGCCTTCCCTTACCCGGCGCGTGGTGGGCCGTGCGGGGCGGCGTCCATGGCGGCGGTGCATCTCGGCGGAGGTCGGCTGGGCCTGGCGCGGCGACGGCCGGCGAGCTGCGCCAGGGGCGTCCTCTCGCATCTGGAGGCGGCAGTGGACGGCGGCCCTCAGCTCATCCGCAGCGGCCTGTGGCGACGGCGTTGGATGGAGGCCGCTCCAGCTGGCGGTCCCGGCGCGGCGGCGCGGCGCGTGGGACAGCGGTTGGGCGGCCGCTGAGGGGTTCTTCCTCTCGCGGCAGTGGCGCCCCTGCAGCTGCTACCGGGAGCTTTGGGCCCGCTCAGCCCATCTGGGCCGATGCGGGCTGACGGCTCTGTGGTGGCTGCTTCGGGTAGGCGCGGTGGTGGCTGTCGGCGATGGCTCGGCCAGCCGATGGCGGCGGGCTGGATCCCACCTTCCAGTCCCGTGCGGTGGTCTTCTTGGTGGGCGGTGGTCGGCGACTTCCCAGGCTCTGGCAACGTCTCGGGCTTGACTCTCTGCAGGGGTGTGGCCATCTGCTCGGCTCATCTGCGCGGTTCTATGGGACGTTGGGGTCGACAGTCAGGCCGAGAGAAATCCCTACTTTTTGCGGGCGACGGCGACGCCCGCGGGTGTCGTCTTCCTCCTTGGAGGCGTCGTTGTGGCTCTGACTGGTCCTCCTCACCCCGAGCACCGGGGGAAACCCTAGATCCGGTGTCGGATCGGGCGACGACGGCACCACGGTGTCGCTTCCTTCTTGAAGGCGTCTCCTTGGTTGCTCGTGGTGTCCCTGTATCTGCGGGTGGTCGGTGTTGGCAGCTCCTTGGAGCATGGGCCTCCGGGGCGCAATGTACACCGTGGTTGGTGCTTCTTGGTTGGCGACTTCCTTTGGACTGGCCGGGTCCTGCCATTCGCTCGCCGACTTCTCTAGGCGCTTATGAGTGTTCGGTACGTTGGTTCGGGCATCCCTGGTGTTGTTCTTCCAAGGTCTCCATCTTCGGGCGTGACGCGGTTCTGGGGCTCTGTGCCCCGCCCCTCGCCACTCTTGGCAGGTGACGGTGCAAGGCAAGCCTTCGTTGTCGTGTATCTTTGGGTTGGCGTTGTAAGCCGTGTATCGTGTGGTGTGGTGTTGAGTTGTAGCCTTCCGTGGCGTTGTGTGGAGTTGTAGCCATTCGTGGCGTTGTATCGGCCATCTTGGCCTCTCTTCTATGTGATCGATACACCTTCTAGGGTGTATTCTCGAAAAAATGTTTCTTCTTTCATTCACTCATTGCCGCCCCCCACCTTTGTTTACACCTCCACATATTTTGTGATTTTTCCTAATTCATATTTGCCATAAGGTCCAAACTCGATCACCGCCACGGTTAGCCATGAGGTGTCGCCATCCAGGTCATCGCATGCCATCTCCTCTACTTCTTTCCCTGAATTCCTGCCTTGCTCCTTGCTTCTCATAGATATCGAATTATCGATGGCGATGGAGCATTTAGACTATAGCAAGGTCAAACATCTGATTATGAATTCTTTTATTAAATACATGCTACTCCCTCCATACCGGTTTATGGGGCAATTACCTACTTCAAGAAATAAGTTTGACTAGAAATTTAGTCAACAAAATATAAGATATATGCCACAAAAATTATACCATTTGGATTTGTATTTAAAAAATGTTTCTAATAATATAATTTTTGTGATATATATCTTATATTTTGTTGACCAAATTAGTAGTCAAACTTGTTTCTCGAAATAGGTATTTGCCCATTAATCCGATATGGAGGGAGTTCATAGTATAAATTAATGTTGTTATTGCAATTGTTACTTTATCAGAATGTGTTAGTGTAGCCACATTGGCACCACTAGCTTAAATCAGCGAGCCGGTCCAGTATAGTGGTACTTTTGTCGGACAACCACTAATTGAAAAAAAATGTTGTGAACCTCGTGAAGCTAATATAAACTGAGAGGGGGGGATCTTGTCCGATTAGTTGAAGAGTTGAGGTGGCACAATGATGTTAATAGAGCCAGGAGATTGGATCTTGCTAGTGTGCCTAAGCCTGGTGCCAATGCACCACCCTACTCTCACCCGCCACGTCAGCTTTTTTCCCCGCTCTCATCCCACTCTCACCCCACTCTCAGAGCATCTCCAACCGTCCTCCCGACGAGGCCCCCAGGACGGCGTTTTGTCATCCGGATGGACGAAAACGGCCCAGCCGCGCCACCGGTTCCTCGTTTTCGTCCGGATTAGGCCTTTCATCCGTCCGGAGAGCCCAGGCCATCCCCGGCCCCCCGGGGAGCGCTCGGGGACTCCGGATGAGAGAAAATCGCGGGAACCGTTTGGTGGCCCCGACCTGTCGGTGACAATGGCATGGGTTTCTACGGCAATACCCTCGTCTTCCCAATCTACGGCACTACCCTCGTCTTCCCGATCTACGGCAATACCATCGTCGAACGAAAGCTTTGAACTCTCAAGTGGTGCAACATAGACAAATTATATATAATTCGAATAAACATAAAAATTACATATAAAAACTTTAAAACAAACTTTAACTATTTCTTCTTCCTAGATGGCCCCGCCTCATCGTCGTGGCGGCGACGCTTCCGGCTCGTCACCTCCTCGTCGGAGGAAGTTGAGTCCTCCTCGTCGTTAGCGTCCTCATCAGCCTCTTCGTCCTCCTCCTCCTCCTCCTCCTGCTCCTCCTCCTCTTCCTCGGCCTCTTCCTCGGCCTGCTCCTCGGCCTGCTCCTCGGCCTCTTCGTCCTCCTCCTCGTCGTCATCCCATTCGTCCTCGCTGGCCGGCGGGGGGGGGGGGGGGAATCGTCGCTGCTGGACGATGCAGCTGGATCCCACCAATGGCGCCATCCAGGCGCCTTCCCCTCGCTGTCGGTGTTCGATGGCCAAGAGTGATCGCTCATGGTTGACAGAAGATGGTGAGGAGAGAATAGATGAATGGCGTCGGTCGTTGGAAACCGTATATGTAGGTCTCGAGAGCGGCGGTTGCTCTTCCGCGGAGTTCATGCTCCATTACGGCGGTTGTCGCGTCGAGGCTACTTCGACCGTTCCCGACGAGGCGTTTGGGCTCTCCAGACCACTTCGCGGACCATTATTATGGCGGTTCAAAGCGACGAGGGCACTCCGACGGTTGCCCTTCCCGGCGACACCGTCGCTATGCACGCGGTGGGTGAAGGCGACCATGGGCTCGCCACTGGGAAAATGGGCCTCCCCAGGCCAAAAAATACATCCATCCGACGCTAAATAACGCCGGATTTCGGCCTGGGGAGCCCCAACGGCTGGGGATGCTCTCACCCCACGGTGCCAGTGCACAGGCTATAGTGTCACCTCTCACTTCTCTCTCCTCCACATCACTATTTCTTTTTTAGATTAAGTTATTTCACTCGATTTTTTGTAGACATTCAAAATAATGCAAGAAAATTATTTTATTCAACTAAAAATGTTACCGATTACATAATAATTAATAAAATTGCATAATAAAATTTAAAAATTACATAATAATAAAAATTCTACTCCTCTTCCTCTTCCTCTTCCTCTTCTTCCTGCTGCTCCTCGTCCTCTTCATCTTCGAGACCAAGCTCTTTTTCGCACATCTTGATGGCCTTCGCATGTTTGCGCTTTTCTGCTTCGGTCATGTCGTCGGTTGATCGATCTTTCATTTTGTTCCATTGCTTGAATAGCTTAGCCTTCACTAAATTTTAGGGTTTTTTGAACCAGCAACGGCTACCCAACGGCTAGCTGATGTGGACGAATCAGAGCGCGCCACGTCAGCTAGCCGTTACACACTACCGCCCCTCTCTCGCCCGCTCTCGCCCGCCTCTAGCCCGCCTACCGCCCGCCTAACGCCCGCTCTCGCCCGCCCTCTCGCCCGCCCCGCTCTCGCCCCGGCCCGCCAACGCTGCCGCCTCGCTACCGCCGCCCTCTCGCCTCGCTCTCGCCTCCAACGCGGGCGTTAGCCGGGCGGGAGCGGGCGATAGCGCCGGGCGCCCCCGCCGTCGCCTGCCACTCCCGTCTCGCCCCTCTCCCGCCTGCCTCTCGCCCCGCGCCGGGCGATAACGCCCCGCCTCCAGCCCGCAATGGCACCAGCCTAACGTTAGGAGAATTACAGTTGGGATGCGCATCGATCAGAGTAAAAGAGATGTTTGAAGAAAGGGAGATATAGAGAGATAAAGGTTGAGACAGAAGAAGGGATGATTGCCCGATGGCGACGAGATTTGATTTATATTGATGCACAAAAACTAATTAGGTTCCATTAAGAGCATGTTATCATGTTAAATGTATCATATCTATTCATGAAATATGTCTAGATACATGTAAATTTGCAAAAGTAATTATGGAACGGAGGGAGTACATCAAAAGCGGAACTTAAGTTATATCATAAGAATTTGAGTAATGGGTAGACATAATATTGATCTCATAATTTATGCTAATTATATTACAAATCACACATTTATTGATGTATATAATTAAGCGTACGTAGTAGACGTGATTTATAAAAATAGATATTGGTAGAAATTTCTAAGCTCTCCATTCCAAGTTAATTTATGTTATGGGTTTAGTCAATGTTAACTTCTTGAAATTTGCACAAAATATATAGAAAAATATCAGCATCTATAATATACAATGAACATTACCAAGGTCATCATAAATTTTATTTCTATATATCACATGTATTATTTGGTTTATAGATGTTGATATTTTGTAAATATACCCGGTCAATCCTTACAAAATTTGAACAAGACTAAACATATAACCGAGGATAATCTGGAAAACAGAGGGCACATACAACTAATTACCGGTCCTCGTCATCTCTACTAATATAAAAAGATCCACAAGGGGGCAGATCCATAAAATTTGAACCAACCAATTCACATCTCACGGTGTAAAACAGCCCGCACGGACAACTCTATCACCAATCGGTACCTCTAAAACAGTCAGGACGGACTACTTGATGATGGCTAAAACGCTTCACTAAAAGGCATCCCTGGAACGGTAGTTGCCAAAACGTGCCGACCTTCAGTGACACTAGCGTGAACCGTTGCCTCCCAGCCTTCGCCGACGGCCGGCCTTCGCCGATGCCGCCACCGTCGTGCACCTGAAAACTCAAACTGCTCCTCCATGTCCAGTCGCCCAATACGCTCAATCACTAAACCGTAGTTGCCTCCAACCATCGTAACCAAGTCCATCACCAATGACACCATCGTGGATCTTCACCGCCCAGACGTCGCTGCCGAACGGACTTCACCGCTGCCACTAGCGACGCCACCGCCATGCACCTGCCATCGGCAACTGCTACTCAAGTCCAACTTCTCCTCTAAGGCGGCTGGCTCGCATCCCTGCACACACAGATTCACATCAAAATTCAAGGTATGTGAATGAATTGCATATGGAAAACTCAATGCATTGTGCATCCCAAGTATTTGTAACCATGGACAACAGTCCATGTCGCCTTGGACAGGAACTCATTTTTGTAAGTATTATCTATCATGACTGCAGACTTTTCTGTATTTTTGTTTGGTTAACCATGTTTTGTTTTAGATGCCAACCGGAGCCCATCTAAAATAAAAGTTATTGAATTTTAAGATGGTGTACTGTAATTGCAAGTGTTCACTTTCCAGACTTCTTTTAAGGTTTTTGAAGCTGTTATGGTTACTGTGTTTTAGTGGCACAAAAGCTGAAATTTTCATATATGCTAAAGTCTTTTAATACCAGCTACTTTTTGCGGACAAAGGAAGCATAACAAACCCATCCAACCGCACTCCATTTCAAGACATGACCAATGGGCAAAACATAGCTGATTAACAACAGTCATTGCTATTCACAAAAAAAGTCATTGCGTTTAAATTGCTTACTGTTATATGGACATATAGTTTATTTTGTCGTACATGTAGATCCTAAAGAGATCAAAAGGCAAAGGGATAGAGAATATTATGTAGATATAAATATGAGATTTCAAAGCGTCGGCGCCAAGCACAAACTTAAAAAACAAGCGATTTCAGCGACTACTCTCAATAACGATAGAGCAATATGTCATATGCCACATGCTGGACAATCGTAGTCGCCCAGACACCTGAAGCATGTAATATGTTCTTAACTAGCAACATATAGATGGCGTGAGTTGGGACGAAAGTATATGTATGAGATACTGATTTATCATGTGCTGTCATATTTCAGGTATGGCTCCATATATGGCTACATATATAAATATTGAGAGGTTGTACCAATGTTTGATGCATTCAGGTATCGATGCTAATGTGGGCTCCACTAATGTTTCACTCGATCAACCGGGCGCTTCTAGATCCGAGGAGTCTGCCTTGGTTACACACCTACCAAACAATCATCTAATCAGATCCTCCTAGGATGGTTTCATGGTGGATGGTTGCGGAGTCTTCTAAGGCTTTTGGGAATGATAACTTCAAGGTAATTTCTGTCTTGGCTAAGCTCCACCCGTTTTTTTACAATGAATAGTGGCATTTCAGTGGTTCTGCAAGAACCAAATCAGTGTATGAAACAAAGTTCTGGGTTTCACTAATGTCCGATGCATGAATGTTAAGGAATCCAATTAATATGTATTTTCCATCTAATATTATGCTTGCTGTAAATACAGAAGGAAAGCCTGGGACGTTTATTATTGTTTGTTATTGTACTATACCCTGTATCTACTGAAAATTAATATAGGTAGCAAAGATGTCAACCAGGTCATAAAATGGTTTATTCCGCTCCTTGACTTCAAGAAATTTCTGACTAAACCTGAAATGGTACAACTGTTGACTTACAAAACTGTTGACTCCCCTTAGATGACAAGGAAAAGGCAACACGTTTGAGGTTTCTGGTGTCTAACACAGCTACAGGATTTTACAAAGTGCAGGTAAGGCCTAGAATTTTCACAACTTTCAAAATTTCAATGTTATGGCATTCCTATATGCAAGCTTAAGCTCACTCATAGTACCTTTCTTGCAGAAGTCTTTAAGGAGTTCATGTTCTGCTTTTAAAATGTTTTTCTTTCCTAAACAGTCGGAGCGGAATGCTATGAACCATTCAGATAGAAAATTAGAGTTAAACATGGATGTAATTATTTAAATTATTTCTTACATTAGATAAAGGGTTATCATTTGTACAATAGCAACGTAATTTCATTGTTGTTATTGGTCATATGAATAAGTGCATCTATCTGCACTGCAGTTAAGTGTTGTGAATCTAACTGAACACCTATACCCTGAATATCGTTCTAATTTTGATTATAAGATGTTAACTGTCATGAAAACATGTCATTGTTTACTGCTCCCTTCTTACCAAATCTTATATTTATAAATAGGGTGAGTAGTTGTTTGTGTCAAACTTTTTTTGTAGGGGCATCTTATCTCGGCAGAATAGTGGAGTAGTAACATATATGTTGACGCTAGCCGTTGCTGCTCTGAAAATAATTATTAGTGCCATAGTTACTTCAGAATCTTGGTTACATCAGGGTGTTCCCATCATAAATATTACAATTTCAATGAACCTATATATCTGGAGGAATACCAGCACTGAAGGTCTAGCCAATTTGTCCATTTTGTGACTGGTGGTTTGGATGATCATCAACATATAATTGTAATCTATATATGATTTGTTGCTTCACATGCTTTTATCTCCTGTGCAGAAGTCCACTCCAATATGAATTCTTATTCTTGGTTTCATGTCTGTATTTCTAAACTCTATTCTCTAACTATGACAATTTATGTGCAGGCTAAGGGTTGTCTTCACCGCTGGGACAGTAGCGCGCGCGAGGGAATAAATACCTGAATCGTGCATGCGGTCGAGCAGCTGTTGTTGCTTCGGCGGGGGCGTGGGCGGAAGCATCCAGCTCGTGGAGTGTATCGTCTGGGAGGCGGACGATGGGATTGGTAATGTTGTTACCGTGAGGACTGCTCCCGGCAGCGGCAGCATATAAACTTCAGTATTAGCCTATATGTCTTCATTGAAGTCAATGTCAGGTTCACAATCCAAAACCAGAGCAGGAACCTCCAAAGCAACAACTCGCAAACATAACTACATAAGTAACGAGAAGTTTTAGTACCAGAGTAGAAAATAAAGATAGGATGTACCTTCTGGATACTAGAATGCATGTGATCTCCTTCCAGGTAGAATGCACGATCTGTATTTTTTTTTCGAAAAAGGGCGTTTTATTACTCAAAAAGTTTTTAAGCATTACACCCAGTCTCTGCATAACAAGATGCACACAGCCGTTCACATGTCCAAATGTTCAAAAAAGACTCCTATATGGCTCCTATATGAAAGATAAGACAAAGTGACGATCCCGGCTAAGCTTCATTTGCCTCAATTCGCCTATTATGCTGACACCCATGTTGGGAAATAAACTTCTTCGCCGTGTTCTCCAATCGTGTAGATACCTCCGTAAAAAGGTCGCGATCATCCAAACATTGGAGTGGCGACCATGAACGGAGCAAAGCCGTAACGCGGTAAACAACCTGCAAGAGAGAAGAAATTTTTTTCATTAAAAACCTTGTCATTTCTACATAGCCAAAGAGATCATACAACATCAATCGCTCCCACCCTGATAAGTGTTTTACACATAGCGTCAATCCCATTTAGTCAATTGCCAAAAATATTTGCAATGATTCGAGGAGGATATAAGGTAGAACCTATCTGAATGATTGACATATATACCTAGCAACTCGACAACTGAAGAAAAGGTGTTTTATTGTGTCTTGTTCATGATAGAAAACACATTTTGTGCAGCCATGCCAATTGCGTTTGGCAAAGTTATCCTTAGTAATAATCACACCCCGACGAAGATATCATGCAAAGACCTTTGTTTTCAAAGGTATCTTTATCTTTTAGATGGATTTATTATTAACAATCGGTTGACTGGGTATTAAAGCCTTGTACATGAAGCTGACTGTGAATTTACCATTCTTGGTGAGATTTCAGCGAAATTCATCAACCCCCTGAACTAACTGGAGTGAAGCTAACCTTTGTAGCAATTCATTCCATGAAGCTAGTCTGGGGCCAATAAAATCAC
Organism: Lolium rigidum; assembly: GCF_022539505.1. NCBI lineage: Eukaryota > Viridiplantae > Streptophyta > Magnoliopsida > Poales > Poaceae > Lolium > Lolium rigidum. The sequence goes on along the minus strand of NC_061513.1, from coordinate 156,495,003 downwards.
GCTTGAACGTCATAGAGGGTGGAGAGGTTTCCATTACCTTATATAAGGTATCACTCTTATGGCGAACAATATTACACAAAACTGGATATTGTTCTCAGAGAGTGATTGTACCTAACCATCTATCCTCCCAGAATCTTATCTCCGACCCATTACTGATGGAGAACGAACCAAACGGAAAAGAGTATTTCTTAGTTGCCATGATGCCAGCCCAAAAGTGTGAATCTCCTGGTTTCCATATAACCTCAGATATAGCTTTTGAACCCATATACTTTATCCGCAATAGTTGTTTCCATCGACCATATCCTCAGTTAATAACCTGGCCAGCCATTTTCTTAGCAAGGCCCAGTTTTTAACTTCAAGATCATGGACTCCTAGTCCACCTTCATCTTTTGGACGCAAACAACACTTCATTTGGTCAACCGATATTTTTTCTTCTCATTATCCCCTTGCCAAAAGAATCTCAATCGAAAATAATCCAATCTATGCAAGACTCCTTTGGGCAACTGGAAGAAAGAAATCATATACAATACCATATTTGTAAATACTGAATTAATGAGAACTAATCTTCCTCCAAGGGATAATAATTTTCCTTTCCAACTACTCAGACGTTTCTGAAGTCTTTCCTCGATAATTTTCCATTTGGCCAACGTAAGCCTCCGATAATGAATTAGAATGCCGAGGTAGCTAATTGGAAAATACCCAAACCCACATCCGAATAATTCAACATATAGGTTGGCATCATCTTTGGCCACTCCGAAACAGAACAATTCACTTTTATAGAAATTTATCTTGAGTCCTGACAATTGCTCAAAAGCTGAAAGAATGAACTTCAGATTTCCACTACAAGAACAACCCCCACAAAGCAATACATACCTAGCAACCCTTGAAATATGCGTTGCAAAATTGTATCCTAGATACACATCTATGCGTAGCGGGGTACATTTGTTGGCAGTGTACAGATTGCAACCTGTAAAAACTGAAAAACGAGCCCAGCCCAGTAACCCCTGACTCCCTCTAGTCTAGTCTAACCCACCAGCCACGACCGCACGACCGCTCCGTGGACTCCTCCCGTCCCCTAAACCTAGCCGCCTCCCTCCACTTCCCGCAGGGCGATCCTCGGCTGTTGGCGAGCAGCGGCTCCCTCGCCGGTTACCAGTGGTGGCCGGTGACGCGGCTCACATTGGCACCTCCCACTAGTCGAGCGAGGACGTCTCAAAGGTATGATTCGAGCACGTCTTTGCGTTGGCCTACCATGAGATCCCCTAATTTCGTGAAATCCTCTTGCAATTGCAACCAAGATCGATGAATTTGGTCTACTCCATGACGTGGAGGTTTCTTGAAGGGCTGCGGCGGCGAGTTGGAGCACAGGGGCGCGGCGGCGAGTTGGAGAACATGGGGCTCGGCCGAGGAAAGATGGCCAGAGATTTGGGCTCCTGTTGCAAGTTCGTCGGCACGAGATGGCATCAGCAAGAAGCCAAGCGGGTGCACATCAGCGGCAAGAACCAGAACATCATGAATATCGGCAGGTGTTAATTCCTCCCCTGTTGGTGATTTGTATCACGTCCAATACTCCTTCTCATGCGATGCTTTAAATTAAAATTTTGGTTCCAGTGATTGGTTTGTATGTTCTGTAGAGTATCAATCTTTTGAAAGCTCCTGGTAAATTCAGGCGGTGCAGCTCAATGAATGCATACTAAAGTGACCCCTGCTAGAATTGCGTGTCTTGATTTGAAATTTCGGAAGGCAAAAATGCAAACTGGGGTTCCTGTCCTTGTATCTAATCCAAGGGAACTAGAGAAGATCTGTGAGTCCTTGCTGTTATCTCCCGAACATATTAGTATCCTTTTTGTTTCTCATGTTCAGTGCTATACTTCAATGCCTTGGGTCGTACCTGCTATTACTTTTTCCTGGCAGGAAATCTGACATAACAAGACAGCGAATTGAGGAACTTCTCAAGGCCAGTGCCAACACTGTATCAGCCAAAGAAATTTATGATATCTTGTTGAAGGCATGCTGTCATTATTCAAGCAGAAGCTGATCTTCTTCCTATTTTGGATATAGCTTCAGAGCACTACATCACAGGCTATGCACGTATTTGGTTTAAACTGGTCCATGCTAGTGCTGAAATATTCTACTTAGCAGCTGCTAGCTTTGTTTGTCCAACGTGCGGAATTTGCCGTATACCACTTAACATAATTGTCTAACTAGAACAGGTAGTTAAGATTTATTTCCTTCTGATTACCAGCATGTATTTATTCCTCCACCCGTTTTACTTGTGCAACTACAGCTTATTGAAAGATATCTCTACATCATACTTCTCATAAGATTTTGATTCTTTTTTGTTTTGTTTCACATGAAATGTCCCAGCTTGGAATTGCAATCACACTGAGGCAACCAATAAGAGTTTCAAACGAATGGAGTCCATGTTAGTAGTTTTTGTAAGCCTCTTTTATGTTTTTATGCTGTTTTTATCAAGTACACCTGTAATTGAACCTTAAAAGCATCTAGAATGTAAATGGCCCCCCTCATGCAAACATCAATTTAGTGAATCCACTGCATTGTGTGAATCTCAACTTATGCCGGCCAGATTAATTGTTCAACTTTGTGATGTTGTGATTGATCATTCTGTATATCAATTATCTAATTAAGAATTTTGATGATGTGTTTTTAGACAGATGATCTAGTCAATTAAGGGATTTTGATTATCTGTTTGATGGATTTGTTCAGCCCTTGTCATGGTTATTTTGTATCCAATTTTTTTTTTTAATTTACATATACAGTGGTAACCACCATAATTTCTGGGTATGATGTGCTATTTCAAATGCACATGATAGCAAAGTCTTGCGTGCTGAACTAATAGAATTCATGGTACTGATCACTGTTTTTTTCAATATGATACTGAAAATGAAATTTATGTGTTTGCAGGTCCCATACATCTGCAAGACTCGCCATATTCGCATACCATGTCCCATACATCCGCAAGACTTTCCATATTTGCAGGACTAGAATATCTTCTTTTGATGCAAGATTGTAAATTGTCTATTCCATATATGCGGTACTAGGTAGAATATGATAGTCTGATGCAAGATTGTAAACCGTTTACTCTTGGGATGATTTTCATGTATGAGATGGTGGTTTCAATAAAGAATATTGAATTCTTTGTCGTACAATGCATTCATATTCTACAATTTGTATGTCTTGTGTACGGACTATACTCTTTTGTTGAGAAAAATATCTACCAACTTCTAGAGCGACCAAACCATTCTTTCTAGAAAATAGTATTTTCAGTCCGTGTAGGATCTCTGTACCAACGCATACATCAGTTGCTTGAAATCTGTAGCTATTTTGCAACGCTTATCTGATTGGTTACCAACGCACACGAATGCGTTGCATTGTATCTTTGCAACACCCAAAAACGCAACGCATTTTTATCCGTTGGTAGAGTCGTCTGCAACGCCTATATATTCATTTAGATACGCATAAATGCGTTGCTGTAGGGGGTGTCCTCTTGTAGTGTTCGTGCTTTGTCCAAGTCATGATCCATAAATAAAATTGTGTCATCGGCATATTGAAGGGTAGATAAGCCCCCATCAACAAAATGAGGAACTACCCCTTCGATTTGGCCATCGACTTTAGCCCGCTCAATTATAATAGCAAGCATATCCGCCACAATGTTAAACAACATTGGGGATAGGGGATCGCCTTGCCCCAAACCTTTTTTTTGTCTAGAAATATCTACCTACGTCATCATTGACCTTGATGGCAATACTTCCTCCAAAAACAAAGTTATTAATTAAGGCGCGTCACTCATCGAAAAACCCTTCATCCCGAGCGTCTGCTGGAGAAAAGACCACTTAACCTTGTCATAGGTTTTTTCAAAGTCTATTTTGAGTATTACTCCATTCAACTTTTTGCGGTGCATCTCATGAATTGTTGCATGCAAAGTGACAAGTCCATCTAGGATGTATCTACCTTGCATAAAAGCAGTCTGAGATGGAAGTATCACATGATCAGCCATCGAATTAAGTCTAATAGTGGCCACTTTTGTAAAATCTTAAAGAAAATATTAAGGAGACATATAGGTCTGTATTGTTGAATCCATTCCGTCGATCACTTTTGGTAAGAGAATGATTTCACCAAAATTTATGCGAAACAATTCAAGTTATCCCTTATGTAGTTCACTAAAAAGTTCCAATAAATCATTCTTAATTATGTCGCAGAAAGACTTGGTGCCAATGCTCCTCCGCGTCCGCCTCTGACATCGCATAGCACTGGCTCGCCCATGGTCATGAAGAGACACACATTTGATCCCATGGATTGTGACATTATGGATGGACCCCTACAAACATCAAAACATTGAAACCATCATCAGAAATTTGATTCACCTCGCAATAATTGCTTCGATCACCATCTGCTAATCCAACGACAAGAATTTAATAGATGAACTTTGTCTACACATCAGCACAATTGATGATGTCCCTTCACTAGAGTAAGCAATATATTTTGCTAGTTCATTGCATTGTAATAAATTACTCTAGCGCCATTGTTAAACTCCTCACATGGTTAGTCATGATACACATTTTAAGTGACTCTTAAAAAAAACTCGTCTAAACAATACAATTTGAAATAATATTATATTTTGTTATAAATTATAATCCGTGCGTGGCAACATGCACTTTTACTAGTACAGTAGTACTACAAAATTAGCGAGGACACGTTTCTCTCGATATATATCGCACGCTCAACTGCTGAAGACAAATATAGCAGAAGTGATGCCATGATCGGTAGTAGTCCGATCCTAGAGCCTAGTTTAATTTCCTCAGTCTGTCCGCAAGTTGCGCCTACCTACCGGTTAGTGCCAAACAGCAAAGAAATGGATGAAGACATGAAGTAGTGAATTATTTATTTGAACTACTAGCATCTTACATTTATATTTGGGCTTTGACCTGCATGGAGATCTCCGATAAACCCCGACAGTATCCTATGAATAGGGTTAAACAAACGGATATACTAGTAGGCAAGCTCTGACTAAGTGGCGCGGGTCCCATATAGAAGCTTCCATGACCACATGTGGTAGCTATAGTCGTACCTTTTGATTGTTCCTAACGGTCAATGGGGTTAGTAATTAATACTAACGATTAGTTACATCAGAGTACCCCGTAATAAGCTTCGTTCTAGATGATGTCGGCTTGCGAGCCAAGTAGCAACGAGATGCTGGATTCAGACTTCTGGTCATTGCTTGGTTCACTTGCGGTACCTTTATTTCTTCCATAGCGTCACTCGCGTTACTTAGGGCCGCGGCAGACCAGCTATTGTTCGTGTATGCCAGCTGTAATTATATACTCCGTAACAAGATATACGCCACATAAGTTTCGTTAAAAGTCAACATTTAGTTTAATCAAGTTTATAAAAAATAGAAACATCTAGAATGCTAAATCGATATCAATAGATTCACTATAAATTATACCTTCTCAATCAGGGGTGAAGATCCCCTTAGGACACGGTATGACGGCTTCCCTACTTTAATTTTTGGTGAATATATTGATGTTTCTTTCGAACAATTTGAGTGATCATACGTTAAAAACGAATTCCGTATGAGAATGTTATGCTTGTTTTAGTTAATACCGCACAAAAGTAACTTCAAACCAAAAACAAAGACTACATACAACAAACAATACTCGTCTTCTAGACTCAATGTAAATATGTTTGTTTTTCTTACAGATATTTATCATATCTCTTACTTCATAAAAGATAACCTTGAGCTATTCATTATTCATACCCGAAGAATTGGAGATTTAATAAATTTCTTAATTTTTGAAAGGCACATTGTGTGTTTCTCCAACAATATTATCACCTCATTGAGTTGGCATTGCTTTTAACAGTGGCGAAGACAACAATTAAAAGCGATTTCTCGGCAATAAATACCATCAAGACTAGCACTGAGTGGCAACTAATTGATCCGTGGCTCTCCACGATCAGTCCGTACGTGGAAATTCTGTAAAACCAGTGCGTAGATGTAGCATGGAAATGGGATACAGGATGCCGCCCGGTCATTTTGTAAGCGGCGTCCAGGGTGATGACATTCTAGAAGAAGCAGGGAGAAGTAGACTAATGACATGTCTACTCTCGATGATTACTCGAACATCGTAATAAAAATTCAATATAGCTGAACTTTGACGGGATGAATCTTTGGCCAAAAAGAAATAAAAGAGTTGGCTAAGCTTCACAAAAAAATACAATTTAGAGTAAAAAAATGGAGAATGGTGTTTTGGCACATGGGAGCATATGCTCCCTTTATTTTGAAATGCATGTTACATACATTTTGAAATTTCAAAAAATTGAAACGAAAAATTCGAACGTACATCTTCATCTGCTACACGCTCACAAAGTCGTTTCATAAAAATCCGACTCGTCGTGTGATGTGTGTAAAAAAGACAAAATTCAATGCTGAAAATAAGGCTTTTCGGGAGATAAATTTTCTCTTTTTTACAGAGACCACAAAACATATTGGTTCCTCGCTGTAATATCCCAGGTTTAGAGGCAATAAAATGAGAGAACACCAAAGTGTGCATTGCATTCATGCATAGAAAATCCGGGGAATTTTCGCGCTTCAAATAAAACTTACCACAGTCACTGAAGTTTCACTTGACTTGCTGGAATTGAAGTAGATCATCAAGTCAAGCGCTATAAACTTCACTCGTGATCTTTGCTAAAACCTTGTTTTGGTAGAGATGATTTGATCTATGGATTAGATCAAATGGAATTAGATTTACAACAA
>NC_061513.1:156451370-156488125 GCF_022539505.1 Lolium rigidum | reverse complement strand
CCTCTCTCATGCATTTGCTTTACTGTAAAACTAGGAAATACCCCGCACGTTGTTGCGGAACATTTTGCCTTTCATAAAATAGTGCGGAACAGATATGTACTTAGAAATAAGAAAATGGAAATGAAATTGAATTAAAGATATAATGAGCAATGTCCACCAAGCTTATTTAAGTGATATCAAAATAAAATAAAAGTTGCGTTCTGCATTTACTTACTCTTGAAGCAAAGTGTACTTCTGGCTATAATCTTCGACTTAAGATCACAAATTTGTATTCCTACTAATCACACTCTCACACGAAGAGTTAAAGCAGATTAATTCTGTTAAAATCACAATAACTACAATAGTCAGTCGATACATAAAGAACAATTATGCCATTACGTGAACTCTCGTGCATGGCTCTCTTCAAAGTCGGAACTACCTCACATATGGATATCTTTCCCCAAATAAAAGGTCTAAATTCCAATACATAGTTGTAATACATTATACAATACTATTGCAAAATACCTATGAAGGCAAGATTATTATATTTTGAGCCCGTCTTATTTACGCCTTGATATTTCTCCAAGGTTTAAAATAGCGCGCTATTTCTCCGCTAATACCACGCAATAGCATATTTGGAGGGTCTACGCTAAATTTTAGTAATTTTGCTCGCTATGGCGCTATTTGTGAAATAGCATGATATATCGTGCTAAAACTTCATAGCATTAGCGCGCTATTTTTTCAAGCAATATTACTTCCACTTTTTCGTGGTGATGAAGTGCAATATGTTGGTTCCTCGTCTAGATTAGAACTTAATATCGCTAATGTTGATGATTCTTAAAAAATAATTTATACTATGTTGTTGCCTTGTGGAATACTGATGTTAGCCTTATGAAAACTTCGAGATCTATTTGTTGTATGTGGCTATGTATGTATGATTCAGTCATTTTTTGACTAAATATCCAACCTTTTTAGATAAATCCTTTATTTTTAGACTATATTTAATGTTTTTTTCAAAACGCTATTTGAAATATAGCACGCAATTAGCACGATATAGCGTCTATAGCGTTTGAAGAAGACCGACGCTATTTCATTTAGCACGCTATTTTAAACCATGTATTTCTCAACAAAAGTAAACAAAATGGGCATATGTTCTACTTATTTGGAAAGCACATCTTTATTGATTGGTTTGATGATTCTACTTCCCGTTGCATGCCACAAAGTGCCTTTTAATGTTGAGGAACTGCACAACTTCAGAGCAAACACATTATACATCATAGACCACCATGTAGTAAATGAAATGAATTTACAAACAATGGATGATAAATGAGAGCAAATAACCCTACATCAAGTAATAACACAATTGAGAGCCAAAATATCGTTCAATATCAATGGCTAGCTTGATCAAATAAGTAAAATCATGTGAATTATTGGAATGTCTTGTTACTATAAAATAGGTTGATTATACATAATGTAGGGCAAGAGATTTTATCAGTAAACCAATGTTAAATTTGAATGGTCATAGAAGAAATCGCCTATATGCTCTCAACTTGAGCACAACATACCATTTATTTACCTTCGACCATTGAGAAGCAAAATGAGATTGCCAATATATAGGTAGACTGTAGCGTTGCTATTGTACCTACAACCTGCCGGTAAGATAAGGCAATGCAATAAGCCCATATTTGATTGGAAAACCCCATAGATTCATCTACAAAGTGAAGTTTTTCTTTCACAGATGTGCACTAAAAGAATCCATGCCTAAAAGGTAACTCTCCGTATTTTTGAAGTTGTCTACTGCAGGGAGGCCCACGAGCTCAACACATGCTCACATTTGAATTCGATAAAGGAACTACCAACCTCAATACATGAAAGATGAAAGAAGATAAGAGGAGAAGGAGGATCCGGAGGTTATCAGCCATATGAGCAGTACCATGTCAGATGCAGATGGGTTTGCTTCTCTGATCTCAATTACTTCAATCCATGAGGGACGGTTGAGCAGGACCTTCATGGACCTTTTGCTACTGCAAACTAAGAGGAGCGCAAGCTACTTGGGAAGGGGGAAGAGCCTGGACTGTAAGCATGTCGAAGCCATACATGACAGGATGAAAGAGGCAGATTTTGGCAAAGTGGCCGAAGGTCAGAAAAGTAGCCTTATAGGCTGATGAGAGAAGATGAGAAGGCCTTGGGTAACGGCAAGGAGAGGAAGAGACACAGACTTCAGTGACTTGTAAGATGCGTCTATAGAACTAAGAAGCAAAAATAAATGTAAGAATTCATGAGATAGACTTATTGGCCTAGAACTTAAAAGGACTATCATAGTGGAAAATTATGAAAAGAAAACTAATGAAAAAACTGAAATTGCTGAGGTGGCATCTTGATGAGGTGGCATGCTTGCATGTTGAGAGAAGTCACTTAGTGGGTTGCTCCTATTTAGATATTATAGATAAGAAGGTCGCATATGAAGATAACATAAAGGACAAAGGACATAATTCAGATTCCAGGATAGCAAATTTAGAGTTGATGCCAAATACATACCCTCTAATGCATCAAACAGAAATACACATTTTTTTATCTCCGGACTGCATTGCAGTTCATTGTGTAATGTGAGACATATAATTCCAAGGAAACTTTGCCAATGCTAATTATGGAGTATTGACCCTATCTCATACAGCTACAACCCTCACAATAGACCTTCCACGGCATCTGCTCACGGGGCGACCTGCGAAAGGCACATATAGTCAGATGAACCCAATGGACTCAAACCATCACAAGAAATGTTTCTTTTGCCTAGCTGTAGTGTTTTGGCATTCTCTGAACTACAACAACGGATGTGCTTTCCTTGAACCAGGAATCATACAATAGCCCCACCCTGCTCTTCCTATGATGCAAAGAAAATAAAGTTTTCTCCGGGTCTGGGCTCACCTACGGCTGATGGTGCAGTCATGTTCACTGGTAGTGGCATGGTGCCCTAGCCAGCAGCTGCAACACTGATGAGTCGGATAAAAGGAACCCATGGCCATTGAAATAACCAATTTCCGTCATGCAATAGCAGGCCCAACATCTCAAGCAAGAGTAAGCTCACACCGGCCTCGGTGGGAACTCACAACCCGCAACATAACCGGAGAAAACTTATTAGCCCATGTAGACAATTCATCGAACAGTTGGAGAGCACAAATAATATGAAGCCAGGGAAAGTGCATCCAAACCAAATCAGACTCAGATACATATGTAGTGGCAAAACATATAAAGCACTAAAGATTGGAGGGGGGGAGAAATATCTGAGTAGAATGGGGGAAAAGAAGAGGAGAAGCCATGAGCACCTTATCAGGCCTGGGCAAGTGAGAACGGACGTGCTAGCGAGGTGGCCTAGCTGGTCATCTACCTCTACACGTCCGTGGCCACCTCCAGCCATGGGATCCTCCCGTTTGGCCACCTCCTCCAGCCATGGGAGCCTCCCGTTTGGCCACCTCCTCCAGCCATGGGAGCCTCCCGTTTGGCCACCTCCTCTGGGTGGAGGCGGCGGCCCACCCTTGATGTTCTTCGCCATCAACAGGAAGAAGTACGAGGGGAGGTGGTGCGAGCGGCGGCGACGGGGAGGAGGCGAGGCAGCGCACGGGGATTGGGCAGTGGGGAAAAGGGGCTAGGGTTTTCACCGTGGGAGGGTGCTTTTTATATGCCGCGGTGAAAACGAGTCCAATGCCTACTCTACCCCTGCCAGTGGAGATCTCCCCACGCGACCCTGACCGAACCAAATCGCACCCACAGTCACCGACGAGCGGACCCGGCTGAAGGTGGGACCCACATGCAGCCTGAAGCGGGTAACAAATGGCCGTTGCATGGGGTTAGCTAGTGGGAGGATTTGGTTGGAAAGCCCACATCCAACGGACAAGATTGCCCAGATATGGAGATCCGACGGCTCAGAAGCTAAGTGCGCTGTGAGAGCCCCATGGGGGTGCAGCAATTATACCTTTAGATATCATGATCATCTTACGAGCTTGCAGTTCTTTCTCATGACAGATGAATAGGTCATTCAGTAGACATAGTACTTAATTTTTGGTGGAAAATCAGGATCACACCAATCTAAAAGTAAGATCACCACCTCATCTTCGATCAGATATATGCCACTTGCAAATAGGTACTGCTAATCAAAGTCTATGGAACCCATGTGCTGACGTCTGCCGTGACCCACCATACCACTGCATGGTGTAGTACGCAAGTCGTTGAAATAACACAAGTGAAACACCATTCCACTCATATTACATCCCTCAGAGTGGTACAACAGAAACATGAGTCCAAGGCATGTCTATAGAAGGATACACAAACTGTTTACGGAAGATCAACACATTCTCCTACTTTAAAGTGAGGTAAAACCTCAAATAAAGCTCCAGAAGAACGACTCGTAGCCTAACCATTGCTAATTCTAGCTCTAGAGATACTTGCCTTGCTATAGAACTCTAGCTACTTAGGTGCTAGGATTAGGGAAAAGGTTCCCTTCTATTACTAGTCTAAGTTTCCACTCTAGCTGATGCAAAAATTGACTCCATTGACTTCTTTGATTGGATTCTTCATCTTGTTGCGGTTGATTCCTTTGTCTTCGAGTTCCACAGTAGTTTCTCCTCCAGTGCCTCCATAACTAAGCAGGGGATTCAAAGAGGGATAAGTATGAGCGTACTCAACAAGTTCATTATATGTAATAGGTGTATCATGCACTAGCTACAACCACAGACCAGAAAGTCATATATAGGCGAATGCAAGTTTTCCTAAACATTTCTTCAAAAAGTTTATTTTATTCTGAAAACTATATCCGTCAGTCTTCACAGGTTGACCACAACTTCATGGAGTTCCTTTCATGCCGCGTTCGTAGTTCCCTTCCCGGAACAGGGAGTGACGAGCCACAATTCAATACACTCTGTAGAGGTGCGTTACTTTTCCCCTAAGAGACCTTATCCTTATTGCCAACCGGGCACGTGATTCCGTCCACACTTGGTGTGGGGCCCAGTATAAGATCCAAGCCAATCACTGCCTTCTCTACGACCCCGCATACCCACATTTTTGTAAGTCTGTCTTGTCCTTTATCTATAGGTAGACTCACCCAGTCATCTGTTCTCACCTATACCAGTAAGGTAGACTGTTCCGAACAATTCTTATGCCCTATCATATACACTATAGATAGACTAACCCGGACAACCCTTACAATCCATCATAAACCTTTAACAAGTCTGCCCTCTCCTATATATATTGGTAGACTGTTACGGACCAATGTCCTCACCTTTACCAAATAGATAGACTGATATAGGCAACCCTTATTACTGATCCGTTGATATGCGAGAGGAAAAAGATACAACTGGCTTCCCGCAGCCATTATAGATCTCATGGTTAACGCGATATGTACGGGGCTAGAATCACTAGACGGTATTGGTGATTTGTCCTAGATGAGTTGCCCTTGCAATGGAACCTCCACCATCAACACATCCTAGGGTTCCATTGCCCACCACATAGTCATATTCATAATGGTAAAATAATATTTTGCTTTTCAATGCAAGAGTGATAAGTATAGTATTTTGCATATAGTTTGATAAAAATAATCAAATGACATGAGCAAGCGATGAACTTTCCTTTCTTGAATGCAAGATTATGCAGACAAAAGCTTCGATACGTGATAACACCAAATTCTGAAATACCATCATCTTCCGATTAGGACAATGTTTAAAGAACGGGCAAAGATGCTATAATGCATAGTATGAGATGCAATTGCCCTAAGCGTAACTTAACCCCGATGATTTAGGATTGGTGAGTTGTAAAGATTTCTTTAAGGTGTGTTTCACTTTTAGAGTGGTTCTCAAACAAGGTTCTTATTAGGTTTGGTTATCTTAGTATCATAAACAAGTGATATAATGCATCGTCATAACAAGCATACACAAAAAGAAATAGTGGTTACCTAATAAATAAAGAGTAGTTGTCAGTTTTAAGTTCTTCAGTGCATGGTTGATTACTACTTATTGTGTACCTCAAAAGAATAACTCTTGAAGAAGAAGTTACATAATAAATAAGAAGTATTTCAAGTAATAACTATTAGCTTCTATGGTTTGCTTGATATTTACTTCAAAAGAATAACTTTTGAAGAATATGTTTAATAAAGAATAAGAATTACTGCAAATAGGAGCTAAGTGCTTCTAGGGTTTACTATTGGATACATTTAGTTCACTAATAGGGACTAGTTGGGTTCTTAAATAGAATGGGTCTATATGCACCAAGTATTGGCAGATTTATTACTATGGTTGATCATAGGTATCATATCAAAGGATGCTTATCAAGGCGATCCCTTGATTTAAACGTTAGGGTTTACTGTACCTTATCATCGGCTTCACTACGTAATCAATTATGGGTTTCTAAACTAGGTGGATTAATACTCTTCAAGTAGGATTTAGTTGAGTGGAAGCATATGATGTGAATTATTTCACAAAGTGGGTATTATGGTTGATCACCAAGATTCTACTAAGGTATGATGGTTAAGGTTGATTTCCAATGGTATGGTATTAAGGAATGGTGATCAATTGTGTTATGAGAGTAACAAGTTAGGGTTTATACCTAGATGGTACTAGTGGATCATATAAGGTTTATTCAAAAAAATGAAGATATGAAATGATGACTTCATGTGAGTTGGTTTTATTTTAGTAGATAATGAGCATGCATTCATTTGTTGCTTATTAAGGTTCTATAGGTAAAGGTGAATTTCATATGATCACGTGTGATAAACTCCTAGGGTTTAAGAATTGAAACTAATTTAGGATGATCACATAAAATAATGGAATCAAGGTCCTTATATTAGAATTAGGGTTTCTAAATTGTGATACAATTCTTAAAATAATAATTGAGAATAGAGGTGTGGTCACTAATTACATTTAAATAAAATTAATAATGGTGTTAGCATTTTATTAATTTTAAAAGATTTACTAATTAAGATAAATACTATTTAGGGTTTAATTATAAATTAGGGTTTTATAGTTATTATTAGATTTTAAAATAATAACTTGTTAACTAAAAAGGTTTAAGTAAATAATTTTTGAACTACCAAAATAATATTAGCTTTTAGTATTTTCTTACTTTGTTATTGTTTTTTTTAAATAGTAAATGGTAATTTGTAAATTAGAGTTTTTTAAAATATAACTAATATTTAAGTTAGTGAAGATGTGATAAAGAAAATTAATATTAATATTCTCTTTACTTACTGATTATTTATTATTTATTTTTGAAACTAAACTAATTATTGAACTTTATTTGTATTTAAGATAAAAGAAAAGGCATAATTAATAAAGGTTAAAATTATTGAATTTTTAATTTGACAAACAATTTCATATTATATTTTTATTGAATAGAGTTTATTTTTGCGAACATTTTAATATCTTATTTGTATTTTTCTGATTTGGAATGAAATCCCTCGAATTCGCTTCACTCTGGCCTCCCCTCGATGCAATAGGACTGGAATTCGCCATTACCTCCCCTCAATAGCGATTGTCGACGGAATAGGGCTGGAATTCGCCAGTACCGGCGATCTGCTCTGGAAGAAATCCCTCGAATTCGCTTCACTCTAGCCTCCCCTCGATGCAGTACTCCACCAAGATGATCTATGAGGCCAGGCGCGTCGACTGAGCTACGCCATGGGCTCCTGGATGACCCCAGTCGACGACGCCATGCTCAAGGCCGGCGACGGTGAGTGGAAGAACACGATACTGAGAAGAAATGGATGGGCATCGAAGAATAAGGAGATCACTGCGGTCCGTTACCTCCTATTTATAGCTCAAGGCGAGGTCTAGTTCGTCATTCCACCGGTGGCAGTGGTGGAGATGGAACGACGATGTCCTGGACGCGAATCTTGAAGCTTGTGGATCAGACGGACGCGAGAGAGATTGGAAGAGGTGTTGAGCTCCTCTAAGACGTCTGGGATGTGCTTATCACCAACGAGGGACATGGCTTATCGGCGTATCGAGCTCGGATGAGAGGAAGAAGAAGCTTTTCTTCCTCACGTTATGAACACAAAGGGGTACGTGGGCTGGGCTGCTTCTGGCTGTGGACTGGGCTGCGTTGTGGGCTTGCTCCCGGGCTGCTGTGGCCTGGACAGGTAAGTCTCCTTTTTGTTTTATTTGTTTTCTTTTTCTGTTTTATTTTATGGTTTCTATTTTATTGTTTGAATTCAAATTTGAATTCTGGTTATACTTACAGGTTCTAAAATATTTGAATCTGAATAGAACTTGATACTAATGCTTACTTTATAATTTTGTTTGTCAAAAAAAATTTAATATTTGATTAAATTGGTGTTCCTGTGAGGTGCATTTAAAAATTTAAAATAGATATGAGCTTAGGAGTTTATCTCAATTCCTGTTTATTTAGGAACCAAATCTATTTAAGTGATTTGAAATTTATAACAGATGCATGATAAACATATTATTAGATTTTTCTAGGGTCCTTAACAATATTGATTGTTCACATATATTTTAATTATGACTAGAGTTTAAAATAAATGGTAATGAGGATGGTGTTAGGTCATGATTTTATGTGTATAGTTATTTCTAAGAATTTAAGAAGATGGTTGAATAAACTCCATAGTTGCTAACCTTATTTAGCAAACTCTAGCTTGAATTATGATACGTCTCAAACGTATCCATAATTTCTTATGTTCCATGCTACTTTTATGATGATACTCACATGTTTTATACACATTATATGTCATTATTATGCATTTTCCGGCACTAACCTATTGACGAGATGCCGAAGAGCCGATTGCTTGTTTTCTACTGTTTTTGGTTTCAGAAATCCTACAAAGGAAATATTCTCGGAATTGGACGAAATCAACGCCCAGGGTCTTATTTTTCCACGAAGCTTCCAGAAGACCGAAAGGGAAATGAAGTGGGGCGACGAGGCGCCGACACAACAGGGCGGCGCGGCCCTGGCGTGTGGGGCCCTTGCATCGCCCCTAAACCTACCCTTCCGCCTACTTAAAGCCTTCGTCGCGAAAACCCCAGTACCGATAAGCCACGATACAAGAAAAGTTCCAGAGCCTCCGCCATCGCGAAGCCAAGATTCGGGGGACAGAAGTCTCTGTTCCGGCACGCCGCCGGGACGGGGAAGTGCCCCCGGAAGGCATCTCCATCGACACCACCGCCATCTTCATCACCGCTGCTGTCTCCTATGATGAGGAGGGAGTAGTTCTCTCCCGGGGCTAAGGGCTGTACCGTAGCTATTTGGTTCATCTCTCTCTCTCATGTGATCTTAATGTGATCATGAGCTTTGTGATCTAGTTGAATATCATCTATGTGCTACTCTAGTGATGTTATTAAAGTAGTCTATTCCTCCTCCATGATGTAATGTTGACAGTGTGTGCATCATGTAGTACTTGGTATAAGCTATGATCGTGATCTCTTGTAGATTATGAAGTTAACTATTACTATGATAGTATTGATGCGATCTATTCCCCCTTTCATAGCTTGACGGTGACAGTGTGCATGCTATGTTAGTACTCGGTATAATTGCAATGGTCTATTATGCACTCTAAGGTTACTTAAATATGAACACCGAATGTCGTGGAGCTTGTTAACTCCGGCTTGAGGGAGCTCTTGTAGCCCTACACAATAAATGGTGTTTGTCATCCAACAAGAGAGTGTAGAGAAAGTAGTATTTGTTATGTGATCAATGTTGAGAGTGTCCACTAGTGAAAGTATGATCCCTAGGCCTTGTTTCTGAATATCGAATCTCCGTTTATTTACTGTTCCACTGCATGTTTACTCGCTGCCATATTTTATTCAGATTGTTATTACCACTCATATTCATCCATATCACTTGTATTTCACTATCTCTTCTCCGAACTAGTGCACCTATACATCTGACAAGTGTATTAGGTGTGTTGGGGACAAAAGAGACTTCTTGTATCGTAATTGCAGGGTTGCTTGAGAGGGATATCTTTGACCTCTTCCTCCCTGAGTTCGATAAACCTTGGGTGATTCACTTAAGGGAAACTTGCTGCTCGTTCTACAAACCTCTGCTCTTGGAGGCCCAACATCTGTCTACGGGAATAGAAGCGTGCGTAGACATCAAGCTATTTTACGGCGCCGTTGTCGGGAGGTAAGGTAAAAGGTATTCACATCCTCCGACTATCGAGCTATTTCCTAGCACTTGTTGCCGGTGTGTGAGTGCTCGAAGCTATTTCCTTTAGATCCTGCAATTGCATCTTTTTGTTTCTTGTTAAACACTAGTAAGGCATAATGGAAAACAACTGTGAGCTTTTTAAACTATTTCCTGAGTTAAGACATGGATTGTTTGATGCGAAAATTAAAAAACATATGGAACCTTATTTGCATGCTAGTAGTAATATTAGTATGAACGCTTTGAACACCATTATTGATAATGATATAGAAAGTTCTAAGCTTGGGGAAGCTGGTTTTGATGAGCATGATATTTTTAGTCCCCCAAGCATTGAGGAGAAAATTTTATTTGATGATACTTTACCTCCTATTTATGATGATTATAATGATAGTGGTCTTCTGGTGCCGCCTACTATGGAGGATAAATTTTATTATGATTACAATATGCCTCCTATATTTGATGATAGCTACTTTGTTGAATTTGCTCCCAATACAATTAATAAGAATGACTATGCTTATGTTGGGAGTAGTAATAATTTTATGCATGAGACTCATGATAAGAATGTTTCATTTGGTAGTTATATTGTTGAGTTTGTTCATGATGCTACTGAAAATCATTATGAGAGAGGAAAATATGGTTGTAGAAGTTTTCATGTTACTAAAACACCTCTCTATATGCTGAAAATCTTGAAGTTGCGCTTGTCTAGTTTTCCTATGCTTGTTGCATTATGCCTACATGATTTGTTTATTTACAAGATTCCTTTTCATAGGAAGTGGTTTAGGCTTAATTTTTTTTGAATTTGCTTCTTGATGCTCTCTTTTGCTTCAACTCCTATTTCTTGCGAGTGCATCATTAAAATTGATGAGCCCATCTTAATGGCTATAAAGAAAGCACTTCTTGGGAGATAACCCATGCTTTTATTTTGCTACTGTTTTGTTGAGTCTTGGAAGTTGTTACTACTGTAGCAACCTCTTCTTATCTTTATTTTATTGCATTGTTGTGCCAAGTAAAGTCTTTGATAGTAAAGTCAATACTAGATTTGGATTACTGCGCAGGAACAGATTTCTTGCTGTCACGAATTTGAGTATTATTCTCCGTAGGTAACTCAGAAAAATCTGCCAATTTACGTGAGTGATCCTCAGATATGTACGCAACTTTCATTCAATTTGAGCTCTTTCATCTGAGCAAGTTAAGTGCTTCAAAAAAAATCGTCTTTACGGACTGTTCTGTTTTGATAGATTCTGCCTTTTATTTCGCATTGCCTGTTTTGCTATGTTTGATGGATTTCTTTGTTCCATTAACTTTCAGTAGCTTTGTGCAATGTACAAAAGTGTTAAGAATGATTATGACACCTCTGAATGTGTGAATTTTCGATTATGCACTAACCCTCTAATGAGTTTGTTTTGAGTTTGGTGTGGAGGAAGTTTTCAAGGGTCAAGAGAGGAGGATGATACAATATGATCAAGAAGAGTGAAAAGTCTAAGCTTGGGGATGCCCCCGTGGTTCATCCCTGCATATTTTAAGAAGACTCAAGCATCTAAGCTTGGGGATGCCCAAGGCATCCCCTTCTTCATCGACAACTTATCAGGTCACCTCTAGTGAAACTATATTTTTATTCCGTCACATCTTATGTACTTTACTTGGAGCGTCTGCGTGCTTTTATTTTTGATTTTGTTATTTTCATTCTCTGAATAAATTCATGCTTTTGTGGGAGAGAGACACGCTCCGCTGTTGCATATGAACACATGTATTCTTAGCTTTATTCTTAATGTTCATGGCGAAGGTTGAAACTGCTTCGTTCATTGTTATATGGTTGGAAACAGAAAATGCTTCATGTGGTAATTGGTATAATGTCTTGAATAATTTGATACTTGGCAATTGTTGTGCTCATATAGTTCATGTTTAAGCTCTTGCGTCATCTACTTTGTACCTATTAATGAATAACTACGTAGAGCTTGTTAAAATTTGGTTTGCATGATTGGTCTCTAGAGTCTATATATTTTCTGGTTAAGGTGTTTGAACAACAAGGAGACAGTGTAGAGTCTTATAATGCTTACAATATGTTCATATGTGAGTTTTGCTGCACCGTTTTATACTTGAGTTTGCTTCAAACAACCTTGCTAGTCTAGCCTTGTATTGAGAGGAATTCTTCTCGTGCATCCAAATCCTTGAGCCAAAACCTATGCCATTTGTGTCCACCATACCTACCTACTACATGGTATTTCTCTGCCATTTCAAAGTAAATTACTTGAGTGCTACCTTTAAAAATTCTATCATTTGTCTTTGCAATATATAGCTCATGGGAAAATAGCCTTAAAAACTATTGTGGTGAAGAATATGTACTTATGTATCTTATTTCTTAATAAGTTGCTTGTTGAGCGGTAACCATGTTTCTGGGACGCCACCAACTATTTCACCTTTGTTGAATATCATGTGAGTTGCTATGCATGTTCGTCTTGTCCGAAGTAAGGGTGATTTATCATGATCAAATGGTTTGAGTATGCATATTGTTAGAGAAGAACATTGGGCCGCTAACTAAAGCCATGATCCATGGTGGAAGTTTCGGCTTGGACAACAATCCTCAATCTCTTATGAGAATATTATCGTTGTTGAATGCTTATGCATTAAAGAGGAGTCCATTATCTGTTGTCTATGTTGTCCCGGTATGGATGTCTAAGTTGAGAATAATCAAAAGCGAGAAATCCAATGCGAGCTTTCTCCTTAGACCTTTGTACAGGTGACATAGAGGTACCCCTTTGTGACACTTGGTTGAAACATATGTTATGCAATGATAATCCATGTTAATCCAAGCTAATTAGGACAAGGCGCGGGCACTATTGGTATACTATGCATGAGGCTTGCAACTTATAGGATATCTTATACATAACACATATGCTTTATTACTATCGTTGACAAAATTGTTTCTTGTTTTCAATATAAAAGCTCTAGCACAAATATAGTAATCCATGCTTCCCTCTGCGAAGGGCCTTTCTTCTACTTTATTGTTGAGTCAGTTTACCTACTTCTTTCTATCTTAGAAGCAAACACTTGTATCAACTGTGTGCATTGATTCTTACATGTTTACCTATTGCACTTGTTATATTACTTTGTGTTGACAATTATCCATGAGATATACATGTTGAAGTTGAAAGCAACTGCTGAAACTTATATCTTCCTTTGTGTTGCTTCAAAACTTTTTTACTTTGAATCTATTGCTTTATGAGTTAACTCTTATGCAAGACTTATTGATGCTTGTCTTGAAAGTACTATTCATGAAAAGTCTTTGCTATATGATTCGGTTGTTTACTCATTGTCTTCACCATTGCTTCGAATCGCTGCATTCATCTCATATGATTTACAATAGTATTGATCAAGATTATGATAGCATGTCACATCAGAAATTATATTTGTTATCGTTTACCTACTCGAGGGCTTGGGGATGCTTGATACGTCTCAAACGTATCCATAATTTCTTATGTTCCATGCTTCTTTTATGATGATACTCACATGTTTTATACACATTATATGTCATTATTATGCATTTTCCGGCACTAACCTATTGGTGAGATGCCGAAGAGCCAGTTGCTATTTTCTGCTGTTTTTGGTTTCAGAAATCCTACAAAGGAAATATTCTCGGAATTTGACGAAATCAATGCCCAGGGTCTTATTTTTCCACGAAGCTTCCAGAAGACCGAAAGGGAAACGAAGTGGGGCGACGAGGCACCGACACAACAGGGCGGCGCGGCCCAGGCCTTGGCCGCGCGGCCCTGGCGTGTGGGGCCCTCGCGTCGCCCCTAAACCTACCCTTCCGCCTACTTAAAGCCTTCGTCGCGAAAACCCCAGTACCGATAAGCCACGATACGAGAAAAGTTCTAGAGCCGCCGCCATCGCGAAGCCAAGATTCGGGGGGACATAAGTCTCTGTTCCGGCACGCCGCCGGGACGGGGAAGTGCCCCCGGAAGGCATCTCCATCGACACCACCGCCATCTTCATCACCGCTGTTGTCTCCTATGATGAGGAGGGAGTAGTTCTCTCCCGGGGCTAAGGGCTGTACCGTAGCTATGTGGTTCATCTCTCACTCTCATGTGATCTTTATGTGATCATGAGCTTTGTGATCTAGTTGAATATCATCTATGTGCTACTCTAGTGATGTTATTAAAGTAGTCTATTCCTCCTCCATGATGTAATGTTGACAGTGTGTGCATCATGTAGTACTTGGTATAAGCTATGATTGTGATCTCTTGTAGATTATGAAGTTAACTATTACTATGATAGTATTGATGCGATCTATTCCCCCTTTCATAGCTCGACGGTGACAGGTGTGCATGCTATGTTAGTACTCGGTATAATTGCAATGGTCTATTATGCACTCTAAGGTTACTTAAATATGAACACCGAATGTTGTGGAGCTTGTTAACTCCGCCTTGAGGGAGCTCTTGTAGCCCTACACAATGAATGGTGTTTGTCATCCAACAAGACAGTGTAGAGAAAGTAGTATTTGTTTATTCAGTTATGTGATCAATGTTGAGAGTGTCCACTAGTGAATGTATGATCCCTAGGCCTTGTTTCCGAATATCGAATCTCCGTTTATTTACTGTTTCACTGCATGTTTACTCGCTGCCATATTTTATTCAGATTGTTATTACCACTCATATTCATCCATATCACTTGTATTTCACTATCTCGTCGCCGAACTAGTGCACCTATACATCTGAAAAGTGTATTAGGTGTGTTGGGGACACAAGAGACTTCTTTTATCGTAATTGCAGGGTTGCTTGAGAGGGATATCTTTGACCTCTTCCTCCATGAGTTCGATAAACCTTGGGTGATTCACTTAAGGGAAACTTGCTGCTGTTCTACAAACCTCTGCTCTTGGAGGCCCAACACTGTCTACAGGAATAGAAGCGTGCGTAGACATCAAATTACTTAGGGTAGATGTTATGTTCATCACGGTCAATTCATTTGCTAATGTAATGGTCCAAACTATAATATATTATTCCATTTGGTCAACTAAACAAGTTAGTTGGAAGGCAAAATATAATTGGGTATTGGTTTAACTCCAATCACCTAAATGGCATTTAATCTTAAGTATATCTGGCTTGAGTTTATACTGATGATCCATGGTACATAAGTGAGGGTTTAAACCTAGGATCAATGTGGGTATGATCTAGGGTTTTGGTTTATGTTTCATTAATTGAAACATAAATGGAAATGAGGTGTGGTGGTGTTCTACTTAGGATCCCAATTGATTCTTAAATGGGATTGAGGTATAAGCATGATCTATGGTTCTATTTAATTGGCTAGGGTTACTCTTCCTCACCATTGATAAAGTTCTTGTATTTAGACAAAACTAGGTTGTCTCAATTGTTTGGATAAGCAAGGTTTAGGTTAATGCCATTACTCCTCCACTCAAGATATGAGGAATGATCTAGGGTTAACTTCTAGTGATCTACCTATCATTTCATGTGATGGATGGTATCTACTTATCACATAGGTTTATCTTATCATTGAAATCTACAACATAGTTATACATTAGACATGATCAACTAATTCCCCACTAATCTCTCCTTATCATTCTTCTCATCACACTCAGCTAGATTCTTAGGGTTTATGATCATTACTCAATTTGTAATGATCAAACTATTGGCCTTATGTTTGGGCACGCCACCTGACATCTTTTGGGCCTCATGCCCATCGAGGTCTCCTCCAAAGCTCCAGGGTGCTTCTCCCGATGACAAAGTGACGCTCAAAAAATCTCATGTAAATTTGACTCCTTATAAGTCCCTGAACGTGAAAAATACGCCAAACAAGGTTTTCCTGTTCTGTCGAGTTATTAACCAAATAAAGGGGATCGTTGGTAAATCCCCATAAATCAATGTAAAACATGTTCTTATCATCATATATGTTGAAAATATGTGGGAGTTCAATATGATAAAGGACAAAGTTCACGTATGCATTTTACATGCATCACTGTACTATCAAGATGGCTCTCGAGTGAGTAACTCGATCATATCGTTCAGAGAGAGCTCAAGCCTTTGCATCCTTGCATCATCTTTCTTGGTTATTATTTGGATCTTATCAACGTGGTTTTTTACAGCTTGTGGTTATTTTCATGACAAGATGTTGTTCATCGAAAATGGATCCCGAATGATTTACTTGTTGTGTTTTCGATATTGGGGTAGCGCTTGTCGCTCTCTTTCCAACAGAATTGCTTTCATCTCAATCAGAGTTCTGAAACTCTAGATATTGCAGTTCTAAGTTTGACTTCTATTTGGTTTAACAGAAAAGGAAAGGGGATTGCCTGCCCATAGGCAAGTTGGTAGTTCCGCCCTTGTTGGGCCGGCATTGCTGCTCAGCCCATGCTGGAAACACCAAATTCCTAGTGCGGCACTGCTGCCCCCCCCCCCCCCGCGCGGTACGACCGACAGCCCACGCCGGCACACTGCCGGGCTGACCCTATCCCGCGCTTGAGGCTCCACCGCCCCAAACTCCCTCCCCGCGTCGCGTGCCAGGTTGGTAATCCCGCCGCCCCCGGGCCGGCAATACCGGGCCTAGCGGTTACTTAGCCCAGGTCCTGCTGGCTATTGCTGGCTGTCATGTGTGGCCGGTAATACCGCCGGTCCTAGCAGGTACTACCGGCCTAGGTGCGTTTTTCTGGCCCCAATGGGCATAATTATGCTTCCCGTTTTTAATCCCAGTTTCTTCTTCCTCCCCAAGCTCTCTTCCATTGTTGATATTTGAGCGATCTCTCTCCCGCAAATCCCTCCATGATTCTTGCTCATATTTTAGGAAAATAGAGAGTATATCTAGATCTATATTTGCACCAATCAAATTTGTCTCTTTGTCAGGGAATCCTTAGATCTAGTTCTTGTAGAGAAATTTCGTGTTCCTCCTCTTATTTGTTCTTCCTCTCTTATTCCCCCAATATATTTTGCAGCTTTGTTGGCATTTGAGAGAGAGAAAGATTTGAGCATCTTTGTGGTGTTCTAGCCATTGCATTTAGTGCATCGGTTTGACTTCTCCGCGGTGATACGTGAAGGTTAAAGTTCGTGAGATATTCACTTTCGGAGCTTGTTACTCTGATTTCGATGATCTTGGGCTCGTTGGAACCACAACAACGAGCTCTACGAATTTATGTATAGAAACATCATCGTACAACCACATATTAAGAACATCAAGATGAAAGGTTTGACCTAACTAAAAAAGACAAACCGGTAAAAAATCCTAACTCAAAAACGCAATGAAGATGCATACGTATTCCATTTTTGATAAACTTGGGCTTGTTGAAAAGCTAGCAAAAAGATCGAGAACCTCACAATGAGAAAAATGAAGAAGCAACAATAATAGGGGATGTAAGTATGCAAAGTATTGAGCTCTCTAAGTCGACTCGATCAAGTTACCGAACGGAATGCCCCTCTTGATAGTGTGGCTAACTATCCTATAACCCGGTCTCCGAAGAACCACCTTGAGACCGACAAAAGGAAAACCTAGCAAATACATACATTTTCCTTGCGCACCCCGCTTGATCTTGATGACAAGGCTTCAAGCTCCATTCAAGTCGGAATGCTTCACTTGATCATGGTTGCTTCGTGGAAACTCGTTATTTGTTCCCCATACATCACTATGAGATAGCTTCATTAAGGCATGTCTTCACATGTCCATTATCCCCAAATTAACGACACGCTTCAAGCATATGATCTTATTGAGATGCTCATCTTGAACTTGCCCTAACCTTGATGATGAACACCACTTGATATCAGGAGCTCATGGGCTATATGAGATCTTGCTTTTGATGCATGCCCATGAAAAGATACCTAACCCACATAGACAATACAAATGCACACATATGATGGATTAGTTCACAAGGCATAATTGACAAGGCATACCGTACCATAAGATCACATGATCCAATGTGATACATTCGTTATGCTTCGTGTGTTGACCAACTTGAATTTAATCTTTTACCTTAGTCTTGGTCAACCATGTATCTCTTCATTCACTATCATAATATCTTGATCATTCATTGCTTAACACATAAGCTAAAGCGTGGCTAAATTGAGTTCCACACAAGAACTCCATCTTCATTTCGATATATCTTGAATCCAACACACGGACTACAAGAATTATCTACGGAATATTCCTTCGTAACTCAATGAAAATATTAGTCTATAGAGATTGTAATTAACTAACTAAACCACACATAGGGACACACTACAGGAAAATGGCACTGTGCCGACGGTGTGGACCTATGCCGACGGCCAAAGGTCGGGGCCGTCGGCGTAGTCCATGGACGCCGAGGGCTATCGAAACACCGTCGGCATATCTTCACCGTCGGCATAGCTCCACCTATGCCGAGGGTCACCGTCGGCACCACTTAACCGTCGGCATAGCTACGAGTACGCCGACGGTCACCGTCGCCGCATCTTCCGCCGTCGGGGTTCCACGCGCGTTTGCGTCTGCAGTCGGCTCGCCGTTTGGTCCCAGAGCTACGCCGACGGTTTAACCGTCGGCATAGCTACTGCCGTTAGGGTCCGTCCTAGTCTAGCAACTCCAAGATATGCCGACGGTTATACCGTCGGCGTAGGCTCAACTTTTTTATTTTGCATAGTTTTGTCTAGTCCAAGGGTTTGGTTTTTTCTTATTAATTATGCATGATACTTAATGAAAAAAATTTCTTGGTTTTATTTTCTATGTACTTAGTAATGTTTGCATGCACGATTACTTTATATGTTGTTTTACCTCGAGCACTAGAGTTAACCTAGGGATATGGTTTAACTAGTACACATCATTTTATGTGACCTAGTACCTACAAAAGGCCATTTGGTCAACTATATATCGTTGGAGACCGGTCAAAGAGGTTGATCTACGGGGCTCCCGGATTAGGGTTTCGTCTACCGGGGGAATATTGAGGTAGGATGTCCTAATTATTGGTACTACATATTCTTATGACCTAACACAACACAAAGTAATCGAAAAGTACTTGGTCAAGTATCATTGTACGTCGGTCAAAGGGGTAGATCCGCGAGGCTCCTGTATTAGGGTTTCGTCTACTCGACGTTGATGATTTCCGCATACATGGGCTAGCACTTGGTAAAATCCAGGATCTGTATATGGAAACTCCTGCTACGGCTCAAACGGAGCCTATTTTATGGTAAATGATTCCCAACCTATGGGTTCCATGTGCATATGTCCTAAACAAACCAAAGCAAATAAAGAAGTCCATTGGTAAACCCTCGCACGGAGAAAGCTATAGGGGTAGATCCGCGGGGTCCCCGCCCTAGGGTTTCCCAAAATACATATCACCGGAGAGTCGGAATCGTCTGGAAAACCTGCATATGCCCCTAACATATGTGTACAATCGTGATGTCGGGTTTGTCTAACCTTGCATGTACCGGCGTTGATGATTTTGGCACACATGGGCTAGCACTTGGTAAAATTCGAGATCCGTATGTGGAAACTCCTGCTACGTCTCATCTCGGGTCCTATTTTATGGTAAATTATGCCCAACATATGGTTTCCATGTGCATATGTCCTAAACAAACCAAATCAAATAAAAAAGTCCATTGGTAAACCCTTGCACGGAGAAAGCTATAGGGGTAGATCTGCGGGGTCCCCGCCCTAGGGTTTTCCAAGATACAGATCAGCGGAGCGTCGAAATCGCTGGAAAACTTTCATGTGTCCCTAACATATGTGTACAACTGTGATGTAAGTGGAAAACTTGCATCTGTCCCTAACATATGCGCGCGGTAGCCATCTGGGAATCCCTCCCGCTTTCTGCGGTGTCCCGCCGAATCCGCTGGAACCTGACCGGATTTGAACTGGGGCCACACTTTCCCTCGCTCAATAAATTCGGGGAAAATGTTTTTAGGTCTACAATGTGTCATTTTATGTGCTAAATGTTTTCCGTTTAGCGCTTTGGCGGATGGGTGCACCCACGCGCCGGTACGGTCATACCGCATGTCCCGCGGCCCCGTTTTGCACGATTGGCAAAGTAAACGAAGCCACAAAATCACGCGGAGCCGCGTGGCGTCATTTTATGTGTCCTAGTAACCACTGCAAAAGACGAAATCAGGATACGGCAATTATCTTGAAAAACCCTTCACGAACAGGGCTATCACGTCCGGAGTTCTATGGCTTTTAGGGGAAATGAGTAGGAAACGGCCCAAAATGAGTAGGAAACGGCCCGTTGCACCACATAGTTTGTCGGAACGAGGCCATATTTGGCACGTGCGTGGGCCTTAGGATGGGAAGCAAGGCCCCGGTCGCGGATTTCCAATCTGACCCACGGGCCATGGTGTTTCCATTTTCGGGGTGCTAGAAGGCCTTTTTTTGTGAAGCAGCTACATGGTGCGCATCTTAGTATTGCGCGAGACCTTCGCGCAGTGGTAGGATACGTCCTACGCACCACCTATCACATGCCATATGGGCGCGGTACCCATCTGGGAATCCCTCCCGCTTCTGCGGCGTCCCGCCGAATCCGCTGAAACCGACCGGATTTGAGCTGGGGCCACACTTTCCTTCATTCAATAAATTCCGGGAAAAATGCTTTTAGGTCTACGACGCGTCATTTTATGTGCTAAATGTTTTCCGTTTAGCGCTTTGGCGGACGGGTGCACCCGCGCGCCCGTGCGGCCATACCGCATGTCCCGGCGGCCCCGTTTTGCACAGTTGGCAAAGTAAACGAAGCCACAAAATCACGCGGAGCCGCGTGGCGTCATTTTATGTGTCCTAGTAACCACTGCAAAAGACGGAATTGGGATACGGCAATTATCTTGAAAAACCCTTCACGAACAGGGCTATCACGTCCGGAGTTCTATGGCTTTTAGGGGAAATGAGTAGGAAACGGCCCGTTGCACCACATAGTTTGTCGGAACGAGGCCATATTTGGCACGTGCGTGGGCCTTAGGATGGGAAGCAAGGCCCCGGTCGCGGATTTCCAATCGACCCACGGGCCATGGTGTTTCCATTTTCGGGGTGCCGGAAGGCCTTTTTTTGTGAAGCGGCTACATGGTGCGCATCTTAGTATTGCGCGAGACCTTCGCGCGGTGGTAGGATACGTCCTACGCACCACCTATCACATGCCATATGGGCGCGGTACCCATCCGGGAATCCCTCCCGCTTTCGCGGCGTCCCGCCGAATCCGCCGGAAACCGACCGGATTTGAGCCGGGGCCACACTTTCCTTCATTCAATAAATTCCGGGAAAAATGTTTTTAGGTCTACGACGCGTCATTTTATGTGCTAAATGTTTTCTGTTTAGCGCGTTGGCGGACGGGTGCACCCGCGCCGGTACGGCCAAACCGCATGTCCCGGCGGCCCCGTTTTGCACAGTTGGAAAAGTAAACAAAGTAAAAAAATCGCGCGGAGCCCCGTGGCGTCATTTTATGTGTCCTAGTAACCACCGCAAAAGACGGAATTGGGATACGGCAATTATCTTGAAAAACCCTTCACGAACAGGGCTATCACGTCCGGAGTTCTATGGCTTTTAGGGGAAATGAGTAGGAAACGGCCCGTTGCACCACATAGTTTGTCGGAACGAGGCCATATTTGGCACGTGCGTGGGCCTTAGGATGGGAAGCAAGGCCCCGGTCGCGGATTTCCAATCTGACCCACGGGCCATGGTGTTTCCATTTTCGGGGTGCCAGAAGGCCTTTTTTTGTGAAGCAGCTACATGGTGCGCATCTTAGTATTGCGCGAGACCTTCGCGCAGTGGTAGGATACGTCCTACGCACCACCTATCACATGCCATATGGGCGCGGAACTCACTCGAACAATCCCTTTGGTCGTGCTGCTGCCTCCTCGCCAGGCGCGTCGCCCGCCGAGAGGACTCCGCTTCACTTTGGTGGTCCGAGTCCTGGTCACTCCGCCGGCGTCTCGCCCCGTCGCGAGAGCCGTGAGTCCCGCCAACACTCGCCGCAGCTGGTGAGTTCCCTACCAAACTATCCACGGATGACTTTGATCATTCTTCATTCACATATTTTTACTTTGCACAAATATCCTTGCTTAATTGATGTTGTCTTCCATTTTGTAGTGATGATGCTCTCGACGGTGATCCAAGATGATCGGTTCATACTGTCTCTTGATTATGTATGGATGTTGCTTAGTTCATGGCATGTTGTCTATGACCCGTGGTCCAGGATGTTAGATCTATGTTACATGTGGATGGATGTTATGTATGGATGACATGTTTGACATATGTATGGATGGATGTTGGAGTTATGTATCTATGACATGTTTGAGTTATGTATCTATGACATGTTTGAGTTATGTGACATACATATTGATATTTGTATGCAATATTGTGAATTTAAAGCTGCAAGCATAGCGAGAAAACCCAAAAAGCGGAAAACTGTGGCACCTATGCCGACGGTTTAACCGTCGGCATAGGGACGGTATTTGGTGGTTGCGGCGCACCGAAATTGACACGTGGATCTACGCCGACGGTTTAACCGTCGGCATACATCCCGTAGCTGGTTCGGACGGATGCTCCAGCGGCAGCCACGTCGCGGGCTGCCGAAGCGGCCACGTCGCTCGCCTATGCCGACGGTTACACCGTCGGTATAGGACCTCCATCGATGCCTCCAGCCGGCTACCAGAAGACGCCACGTTGCACCTATGCCGACGGTTAAACCGTCGGCGTAGCTCCTCCCCGCCGTTACCTCCTCTCCGTTAGTGGTGGCGCGCCGACGGTCAAGCGATACCGACGGCCAGGAAACACCGTCGGTGTGTCGAGCTATGCCGACGGTGAAGATACGCCGACGGTTTTTCAGCTATGCCGGCGAGCAGCGATGCCGACGAAGACGCGCCGACGGTAACCGTCGGCATAGACCTACGCCGACGGTTTTAGTTGATACGCCGACGGCAATAACCGTCGGCACCGTACCGTTTTCCTGTAGTGACAATGTAACCTTACAACATGAAGCGTGATTCTCCAAACTGTGAAAACAAATTTCAAAGTTTCAAAAGATTCTAGTAAAATATACTAGTTGTAGCTAATGATGTACTCTATGAACACACAAAATCTCAACCCAGATGACTTATATTACGAGCTTAACAAA
This sequence comes from Lolium rigidum, assembly GCF_022539505.1. Classification (NCBI taxonomy): domain Eukaryota; kingdom Viridiplantae; phylum Streptophyta; class Magnoliopsida; order Poales; family Poaceae; genus Lolium; species Lolium rigidum. The sequence continues at coordinate 156,464,949 of NC_061513.1, read as the reverse complement.
AAGAAATCAGATAGAATTTGGAGAATTGAACTTTTGCATTATTCGCCACTTTAGATGTCAATTTTGGCATTCTCGTGCAGCCCAAAATACATACTGCTTCGATTTGAGATTTTTTTCGAGTTGATAGAGTAGATTGTTTTCTACATCTAAATTTTTATCAAAAAAAATTAAAATTCCAAAATGTCAATTTTGAATTGTTCAAAGATCGGGCTACGTGTAGCCCGGGCTTCACACGTCTATACTTAGCAGTTAGCATGCATAACCTTTCTACACAGTTTTGCAGTTAACTCCAGCAAACAATCAGGTCTGCGCAATGGCGCCGGTTTCGTCGTACGGCCGCCCAGATTTCTCGAACCCCCTGCAGAAGTTGCTCTGTTCCTCCACCCATCCAAGAAAAGAAAATGACGAGAAAAAAAAATCTGACACCGGAAATCGAAAAGGAAGAGCAACAAAACACCCGGCCCATCTTGGTCGCAAGGCGAGCCGCATTCCGTCGTCTCCATTCGCGCGCTCAACGTTTCTTCCGTCCTGCCGATGCCGGTGTGATAGCCTGGCTGCCGACCACGCCGACGCGCGGCATGCAATTGCTGCTTCTCTAGGGGGTTGCTCGGAACGCGTCGGCATCGGGGACGACTCTCATCAACGCGCGGCTTTGCCATGCCGCGCGTTCTCATGGAATCGATCGAGCACTTGGCCTCTGCACCGGTGGAGGGTCCGCCGGCGCCCCCTCCGCAGTCGTCGGCCTCACCGCCGCCAACAGCATTGTCACCTCCTCCGCCGCCCACGCCGTCGCCGCCCAAGTCCCCGCCGCCGTCTTCCTCGCCTCCTCCTCAATCCGTGACGAAGGCGCCTCCCCAGTCGCGGCCGCCGGAGAAGGCCCCTGCAGCGTCCTCCCCTCCGCCTGTTTCGCCTCCGCCCTCACCTCCTCCGCCGACAAGCCGGTCACCGCCACCCTCTTCTCCCCCGCCATCTTCACCTCCGCCGTCGCCTGCGTCTTCGACGACACCACCGTCGCCTGAGGCATCGAGATCGCCGTCCCAGCAATCACCTCCTCAAGCCACGACTTCGTCACCGGCGTCGCCACCACCTTCGCAACCAGTGAACCCCGCGCCAGCCACCCCGACCCCTTCGCCTCCTTCCATTCCGGCGGCAACCTCGAAACCTCCACCGCTTGGAACGCCCACTTCGGTCCCGGCCGCCGCAGGTCAGGCGACGCCAGCGGCTCCAGGGACACCTCCGTCTACCTCACAGTTACTGCCTTCGGGCGTGACGGTTCCCCCCGGTCCCACCGTCGCGACCGCCGGATCGCTTCCCGCTGGCACGTGGCAGAGCCCTCCCGGTCCCGCCGTCGCGGCCGCGAGCCCGCCGCCTCCGGCACCTCAGGCTCAGGCTAGAGACTCGGGTGCCAACGTGCCGATCGGGGTGATCGTTGGGGTAGCCGTGGCAGGGTTCCTCCTAGCACTGGCCTCGCTTTTCATGGTGGTGTGGGTGAGCAACCGGGGCAAGAGTCGGCGTCCACCCATGCGCAAGAGAACCGTCGTCGTGCCGGCAAGTCAGTGTCTTGGGATTAAGTTGGTCGCTTGCTCGCTCTTATATGTACATTTCGTGTGACGCGCGTGCTTACATGCAGATGCTACGTCGCCGGACGTGTACCCTCCGTCGAACGGGCCGAGCGACACGAGCTCGTACGGGTACTCCGGCTCCAAGTCGTGCTTCACGTACGACGAGCTGGCGGCGATCACCGGCGGGTTCTCGGCGGAGAACGTGATCGGCGAAGGCGGGTTCGGGAAGGTGTACATGGGCGCGCTGGGCGACGGGCGGCGCGTGGCGGTGAAGCAGCTCAAGGTGGGCGGCGGGCAGGGGGAGAAGGAGTTCCGCGCCGAGGTGGACATCATCAGCCGCATCCACCACCGCCACCTCGTCACGCTCGTCGGCTACTGCGTCACCGAGAACCACCGCCTCCTCGTCTACGAGTTCGTCTCCAACCACACGCTCGAGCACCACCTGCACGGTCACCTTCCTGAACCAACACTACTGAATCCTCCTCTTCGCGTGGAGCTGTGTTTAATTAGCTGACGATTTCTCAATGTGAATTACTACAGGGAAAGGGCTTCCGGCGATGGATTGGTCGAAGCGGATGAAGATTGCGATCGGATCGGCCCGCGGATTGACATACCTGCACGAAGACTGTAGGTGGCATTTCGTTTGTTCGAGCGGGCATTCTTCAGTTTTCTATACAAGGGGCTGTTATTATTCAGTTAACCTCTTTTACTGTTCTTTGGCAGGCCATCCTAGGATCATACACCGGGACATCAAGTCGGCCAACATTCTCCTGGATGACGCCTTCGAGGCAAAGGTGTGCAGCACAGGTTCATCTTTTCCATTCTTAGTATGACGTAAGGTTGATCTGGCTACTGTATTATTTCTTGGCTTGACAGGTTGCGGATTTCGGTCTTGCTAAGCTGACCAACGATGCTATGACTCATGTATCCACGCGTGTGATGGGCACATTCGGGTAAGCACGTCTTCCTAATGCGGATTTCGCAGTCAATACTCAATACTCCTAGTAGGCTAGTACACGCAGTCAGTCCGAGAACAATAATGTTCTGTATTCTGCATTTTCTGCTCACAGAAATGCCTTGTCCACTCGGCTAAACTGATAGTCTGAAAGTAGTGTAGAATCCTTTCTTAGCGTGTTGCATTGCTAACAGGTATATGGCACCGGAGTACGCATCAAGCGGGAAGCTGACGGACAGATCCGACGTGTTTTCGTTCGGAGTGGTGCTCTTGGAGCTTATCACTGGGCGGAAGCCTGTAGATTCATCTCAACCCCTCGGAGAAGAAAGCTTGGTTGAATGGGTATGTAGTGTCATACTTTATGTCATCTTTCTTCAGTTGATGATCATATTAATTTCCCATTGTGAGAGCCTTTTGTGTATCGTTGCAGGCTCGGCCTCTGTTGGTGGACGCCTTGGAGACGGACGACTTCAGGGAGCTCGCTGACCCTGTACTGCAGTCCAGGTACTCCAAGACTGAGATGCGAAGGATGGTGGAGGCAGCTGCCTCTTGCATTCGTCACTCTGTCACCAAGAGACCAAGGATGGTGCAGGTAACAATCTGCAGAACAGTCTGGACGACAGGAATTAGGGAAGTAGCTTGTGGGATGAAATGCGTCTTTCTTGTCTTTATGATCAGGTTTGGCGATCGCTGGACGTGGACGGCAGCTCGATGGACCTGACCAACGGCGTCAAGCTCGGGCAGAGCACGGCGTACGACTCCGGCCAGTACTCGGCCGACATCGAGCACTTCCGGCGGATGGCGTTCGAGGCCGACCTCGAGACCGCGGAGTACGGCATCTCGGACGAGGAAGACCACCGCGCTGCTGGTTCCGGGAGGCAGGAACGGAGAACAGCCGGAAAATGAGACCCGGGGAATCAAAAATCTCTAGGTTCGCCGGCAGGCCAGATCCTCCTGCAGTGCAGAGCTGCATAGCTCAGACGCGATCGCACAACGACGATAGCAGCGGCGGGTTACATGTACGGGAGGCAGAGCAGAAGCTGGTGTGATCGACCGTGCGGCGCTGCGCGCGAGCGCTTCAGTTTCGGGGACACAGTGTGCTGAGGTTGATGGTTGTGTATTGTGTTGTTGTGTGCAAATGTACCAACGTACGTACGGCTTCTAATAGAACAAGGCTTGGCATTTGCATCCCAAGGAAAAGCTTTCACCAATTAAGGCCGTGCATGCTTCACACAAATTTTGAACTACTTAGAGCATCTCCAGTCGCGTCCCCCAAACCGTCCCTCAAACTGCGCCGGATTAAGCGTTTGGGGGGCGTGTTTTGTTCGTGCCGCCTTTGGGGGACGTCGCTCCCCAGCCGCGTCCTCCAAACGCCGCCCCAAATGAATTTTGGTGCACGAAAATAAAGGTTTTCATTCAATTTTGATTATATATTACAAAGTTTGAATGAAAACGGCTAGATTTCATCTAAACCTACATTACTGACCGCCCGGCGGTGCGTTCGACGGCCCCGTCCCGTCGTTGCCTCCCCTACGCCGCAGCTCCTCTTTGGAGGGAGAGCTCGATGGCGCGTAGAATCTGCGCCTCTTCGCGGGCACGGGCGTCGTCCTGGAGCTTCTTCTCTGACTCGAAGGACTCGACGAGCGCATGTGCACGCCATCGCTCTTCCCGGGCCGCTGCTGAGGGGTTGGTGTCGACCTGCGTTTCCGGGACTGCAAGTGGAGAAGACGGCGGTGGAGGGAAGTGGCCATCGCCGGGGCGGTTCGCCATTGCTACTGGTGGTGGAGGAGACGGTGGTGGAGCGACGAGGGCTGTGTTCGTTGCCGGCGGGGTGTGGTGGCTACCATTGAGCAGGGAGACCTTTTATAGACGCCGGCGTCGGGAAAAAAGCGCGGGAACATGCGAGAAGAGGCGGGAAGATCGCGCGGGAACGGGCGGTGGTGTGCGAACGCCGGCGACGCGTGGAGGCTGCGCAGCACCGACGAGACGTCTCGCCTGCCCCTCCGTCGCCATTAAGGCAAAGATGCCGCCGTGTGTCACTGCGCGCGAATAACTTCCGTCGCGAGGTAGGCGACGGTTAGGTTAAAATTAACTGTGCCGCTGACGGGTCGGCCCCGCCACTCCCCGCCTCGCTTTTTGTTGTGTCCGGCGTGCCCGGTGCGTCCCCTGTGGGACGGGGACGGGCTCGGGGCGCCGGACACCGTATGGGGGCGCGCCGGACAAAAATGGGCTTTGGGGGACGCGGCTGGAACGGTTTTTTTGTCCGGCGCGCCCCAAATCCCTTTGGGGGACGCTTTGGGGGACGCGGCTGGAGATGCTCTTACAAAATGAAACGTCGTATTCAGCATCATTTCCTTTCTAGATTTCTTTTAAGGAATCGACCTAACATGTGTTGTCGATAATTTCACCGAGATATAAGAGCATGTCTAGTAGAGCCCGAAAAAACGCAACCGAAAAGCGCGAGTTCAGATCATCGAAAACGCAAGTTCCGTCGAATTTCGCAGTGGCGCAGAATAGAACCCGTAAAATGAAACTGAAAACACGAATTCTAATTGGCGCGGGTAATTTGAGGCGATGATCATAGTTCATAGATGAAATAGATGCTCTGATTGCGCATTGATACATACATACTGCGGGGATTGACATTACACTGGTACACCGGCAACCTAACCTAGCTAAAATGAGCAAAATGCGGCCTACTAGCTATGGCGCGCAGCGGTGCCGGTGCTGGCGGAGATCGTCGGTGGCGTGAAGTCTTCAAGCGTCGTCCTTGTCAAGCTCGACTAATTCGAGCTTGACCTTGCGGACGCAGGCCTCCCGGCGGGCCGCCTCGTACTGTCGTACCTGGCGGACGGCGTCGGCTTCTTCCTGGCGGAAGCGGGCCCTCGCCTCCGCCTCGCTGATGGCGAACGTCTGCGCCATCACCGCCTCCTCCTCGTCGCTGCCGTGGACGTAGTCCCCGGCGGAGAAGGTCGGAGAGCGCGCGGGGACGAGGCCGTCCTCCCCGAAGCTCGCCGCCACGGGCAGCCGCGGTGCACGGCTCGACTGCCCCGAGGAGGAGCTCTCAGCCTGGTTGCCGTAGTGGGCCAGCTTCCCTGGGGGCGTGAGCCCCCAGTTGGTCCACCAGCGAGCGCTCCTCTTACGCGCGCCCTCGCTGCGGTACCACTTCCGCCGCTCTGCCTCGCTGCGGAAGACGGGCGGACGCGGCGGCGAATCGCCGCCGCCCAATCCCGCGGCTCAGTTGCCTGCACCTCCACGGGAGGCCATCGCGCGGCGGCGGTGGAGTTGGTGGCTGGCTGCGCGTGAATTGCTCGTCGGAGCGGTGGACTGATGACCCACAAGTATAGGGGGTGTATCGTAGTACTTTCTATAAATAAGAGTGTCGAACCCAATGAGGAGCAGAAGGTGTTGACAAGCAGTTTCGATGAAGGATTCACTGTAAATGCTCACAGACAAGTATTCAGGGGGTTTTAATATAGCAGATGAATAAAGTACAAGTAAGTAAAATGCGAGAGTAATAATTGCAGCGAGTGGCCCAATCCTTTTTAGCACAAAGGACAAGCCGGTTTGTTTACTTATAATGACCAAACGTTCTTGAGGACACACGGGAATTTAGTCTAGTGCTTTCGCTTCATATAGCTGATTAATCTTCATTGTTTTGATAAGTGTTGTGTGGGTGAACCTATGCTAATGCACCGCCCTTCCTAGGAGTAATACATACTTGTGATTATACCCCTTGCAAGCATCCGCAAATACAAGAAAGTAATTAAGATAAATCTAACCACAGACCTTAAACTCGAGATCCCGCTATCCCTCCCGCATCGATATACCAACGGGGTTCAGCTTTTCGTCACTCCGGCAACCCCGGAATTAGCAAACGAATACAAGATGTATTCCCCTAGGCCCATAAAGGTGAAGTATCATGTAGTCGACATTCACATGACACCACTAGAAGAATAACACCACAACTTAAATATCAAAATATTGAATATTACCCAACATAATTCACTACTAACATAGACTTCACCCATGTCCTCAAGAACTAAACGAACTACTCACGAGACATCATATGGAACATGATCAGAGGTGGTATGATGATGAATAACAATCTGAACATAAACCTTGGTTCAATGGTTTCACTCAATAGCATCAATAACAAGGAGTAATCAATACCGGGTGAGTTTCCCCTACCAAACAATCAAGATTCAACCCTAGATGTTACAGCGGTGACGAGGTGCAGCGGTGGAGATGGCGGTGATGATGATGGAGATTATGGTGATGATGATCCCAATGATGTCCAGCTCGATGACGGTGACGATGGCGTCGATTTCCCCCTCCGGGAGGGAATTTCCCCGGCGGATTTCAGCCTGCCGGAGAGCTCTTTTCTCTTTGGTGTTTTCCGCCCCGCAGAGGCGGCTGTGTTTCCTTGCGATTATTCTCTGGAGCTTAGATTTTCGGGACGAAGAAGTACGCGAAGGAGAGGAGGCCAGAGGGGGTTGTGGGCCCCCTCCCCACCAGGCGGCGCGGCCAGGGCAGGGCCCGCGCCGGCCTATGGGGGCCCATGGCGGCCCTCCTCGGCTCCTCCTTTTGGCTATCTCCGTCTTCTGGAAAAATAAGATTTTCCGTGTAATTTCCTTCAATTGTTGATCTTCCGAAATATTGCATTCTGACGGTGCTTTTTCGAGCAGAATCCGACTCCGGTGCGCGATTCTCCAATAATCATGAAACATGCAAAATAGATGAAATAACATAAGTATCATCTCTAAATATGAAATATATCAATGAATAACAAGTAAATTATGATATAAAATAGTGATGCAAAATGGACGTATCAACTCCCCCCAAGCTTAGACTTCGCTTGTCCCCAAGCGAAACTAAACTCGGTAAACAAGACCACATGTTTATGGAGTGAAGAGTCGATAAATCAAATACGGATAAGAAGCATCATATTAATTCACACAAGACATTCTAGTGAACAACTTCCCAATATGATTCAACTTGAAACAAGTAAAAGGAAATCACAAATAAAGGTGCATAGGAAATCATAATTGGTGATGGCAAACTTCGTTCTTGGTCAGAGAACAATTGACAGATTATACTTATCTATCGAGCAGCGCTCTTATATTAAAGCTTATAGTAAAACTTGCATACTCAATCATAATAATTTCCTCATAATCATTGATAACCTTCAAAGTTATATTCATTCGGATAAAACATGTACTAAACAAGGAAGAATAAAAGGCATGATTAAGTAGATGATAACCCACATGTATAGGGGATCGCGGCAGTCTTCGAGGGAAGTAAAACCCAAATTTATTGATTCGACGGAGGTAAAGAATACTTATAAGCCTTAACAACTGAGTTGTCAATTCAGCTGCACCTGGAAAAGCACTAGCAACAGGGGTGATGTGAAAGTAGCAGTGATATGAGAGCAGTAGTAACAGTAACACAGCAGCAGTAATAGTAATATGAGAGCAATGACACCGTGAAAATAGTTGATACTACTTCCAATGACATGTAGAACGAGTATATGATGATGAGAGATGGACCGGGGTTCCCAGCTATCTACACTAGTGGCAACTCTCCAATAACAAGTGTTGGGTGAACAAATTACAGTCGGGCAATTGATAGGATTGAAATAGCATTAAGACAGAATATCAAGATCATTAATCATGTAGGCATGTTTTCCAATTATAGTCGTACGTGCTCGCAATGAGAAACTTGCACAACATCTTTTGTCCTACCAGCCGATGGCAGCCGGGCCTCTAGGGAATCTACTGGATATTAAGGTACTCCTTTTAATAGAGCACCGGAGCAAAGCATTAACACTCGGTGAAAACATGTGATCCTCATATCTAAGCCTTTCCCTCCAGTTGTCCCAATTCTCGTCACTTTGGGGCCTTTGGTTCCGGACATAGACATATGCATACAACTTGTAGATACAATCTAAGCAATAAGTATAGAGCTTAAATCTAAGATCATGCCACTCGGGCCCTAGTGACAAGCATTAAACACAACAAGATTGCAGCAACAATAACTTCATAAACTTTGTAGATAGACAATCATAACGTAACAATCCATCGGATCCCGACAAACATAACACCGATTACATCAGATGAATCTCAATCATGTAAGGCAGCTCATGAGATCATTGTATTGAAGTACATGGGGGAGATGATACCAACTAGCTACAGCTAGAACCCGTAGTCCATGGGGGAACTACTCACGGAGCATGATGGAGGCGATGGCGTTGATGGAGATGGCTTCCGGGGGCACTTCCCCGTCCCGGCAGGGTGCCGGAACAGAGACTTTTGTCCCCCGAAACGGAGTTTCGCGATGGTGGCGGCGCCCCTGGAGTCTTTCTGTAGTTTCGTCAAGAGGTACTGCGTTTTTAGGTCGAAAGGGCTTAAATAGGCGAAGAGGCGGCGCAGGAGGGGCGACAGGGTGGCCCCACACCGTGCCGGCGCGGCCAAGGTGTGGCCCGCGCGGCCCACATGTGTGGTGGCCCCCTGGCTCTCCTCCGACTCCCCTTCGGTGTTCTGGAGCCTCCCGGGAAAAATAGGATGTTTGGTCTTCGTTTCATCGAATTCCGAGAATATTGCCCGAACAACCTTTACGGAACCAAAAACGAGCAGAAAACGGGAACCGACACCGTGGCATCTTGTTAATAGGTTAGTTCCGGAAAACGCATAAAATCATCATAAAGTGCAAGCAAAACATGTAAGTATTGTCATAAAACAAGCATGGAACATCAGAAATTATAGGTACGTTGGAGACGTATCGGCATCCCCAAGCTTAGTTCCTCGCTCGTCCTCGAGTAGGTAAACGATAAAAAGAGTAATTTCTGTAGTGACATGCTACTTACATAACCTTGATCATACTATTACAAAGCACATGAGATGAATGAAGTGACTCAAGGCAATAATCTATAGTTGCTAACAAATAGATAACATATAGCAAAACTTTTCATGAAGAGAACTTTCAAGACAAGCATCAAAAGCCTTGCACAAGAGTTAACTCATAAAGCAATAGATTCAAAGTAAAGGCATCGAAGCAACACAAAGGAAGATTTAAGTTTCAGCAGCTGCTTTCAACTTTCAACATGTATATCTCATGGATAATGGTCAACACAAAGTAATATAATGAATGCAAATAAGCAAGTATGTAAGAATCAATGCACAGTTGACACAAGTGTTTGCTTCTAAGATGGAAGGAAGTAGGTAAACTGACTCAACATAAAGTAAAAGAAAGGCCCTTCGCAGAGGGAAGCATGGATTAAATCATGTGCTAGAGCTTTTTAAGTTTTGAAATCATATAGAGAGCATAAAAGTAAAGTTTTGAGAGGTGTTTGTTGTTGTCAACGAATGATAGTGGGCACTCTAACTACCTCATCAACCGGACTTTCAAGAGCGGCTCCCATGAAGGACGTTATCTCTACCGACAAGGTAGATCATCCCTCTTCTCTTTTGTTTACACATGTATTTTAGTTTCATTATTTATGGATGACACTCCTCCCAACCTTTTGCTTACACAAGCCATGGCTAACCGAATCTCGGGTGCCTTCCAACATTCACATACCATGAAGGAGTGTCTATTTGCAAAATTAAGTTGCTTACTGATGAATCGCAGCAAAACATGTGAAGAGAATTATTAATGAAGGTTAATTAATTGGGGCTGGGAACCCCATTGCCGACTCTTTTTGCAAAATTATTGGATAAGCGGATGAAGCCACTAGTCCATTGGTGAGAGTCTGTCAAGAGTAAATGACAAGGTTGAAAGATAAAACACCACATACTTCCTCATGAGCTATAAAACATTGACACAAATAAGAGGTAATAAAGTTTTGAATTGTTTAAAGGTAGCACATGAAGTATTTACTTGGAATGGCAGAAAATACCACATAGTAGGTAGGTATGGTGGACACAAATGGCATAGTGGTTGGCTCAAGGTTTTGGATGCACGAGAAGCATTCCCTCTCAGTACAAGGCTTTGGGCTAGCAAGGTTGTTTGAAGCAAACACAAGTATGAACCGGTACAGCAAAACTTACATAAGAACATATTGCAAGCATTATAATACTCTACATTGTCTTCCTTGTTGCTCAAACACTTTTACCAGAAAATATCTAGACCTTAAGAGAGACCAATCATGCAAACCAATTTCAACAAGCTCTACGGTAGTTCTCCACTAATAGGTTTAAACTACATGAAAAAAAACTTAGTAATGATCTACTTGAGAGCTCAAAACAATTGCCAAGTGTCAAATTATCCAAGACATATGAGGCATTTTCTGTTTCCAACCAAATAACCGTAAGTGATGTAGCTTCCAACTTTTATCATTGAACATTAAAAGTAAAACGAAGAACACGAGTGTTCATATGAAAAAGCGGAGTGTGTATCTCTCCCACACAAGAATTGCTAGGATCCGAATTTATTCAAACAAAAACAAAAATAAAAGCACACAGACGCTCCAAGTAAAGCACATATGATGTGACCGAATAAAAATATAGTTTCAATAGAAGAAACCTGATAAGTTGATGAAGAAGGGGATGCCTTGGGCATCCCCAAGCTTAGACGCTTGAGTCTTCTTGAAATATGCAGGGATGAACCACGGGGGCATCCCCAAGCTTAGACTTTTCACTCTTCTTGATCATATATCATCCTCCTCTCTTGACCCTTGAAAACTTCCTTCACACCAAACTTCTCATAAACTTCATTAGAGAGGTTAGTACTCAAAAAACTTGAATCCACCTTGGTCCTGTAGTGACACATTGCAAGAACTCAATAAAACATTAGCTACAGCTCTTCACGTGTAGAAAGCCTTGCTTAAAGTCCGCAAGAGACAATGCAAAAAACAGAGACAGAATCTGCCAAAACAGAACAGCTAGTAAAGACGAATTTTAAACAGGTACTTCCGTTGCTCAAATCAGAAAACTCAAAACTAACGAAAGTTGCGTACATATCTGAGGAACATGCACGTAAATTGGCATAATTTTTTGAGTTACCTACAGAGAAAACAGTCCAGATTCGTGACAGATAGAAATCTGTTTCTGCGCAGAAATCCAAATCTAGTATCAACCTTCGATTAGAGGCTTCACTTGGCACAAATATAAAATAGAGGTACTGTAGCAAAATAAACACATGAGTTATCTCCCAAGAAGTTCTTTCTTTATAGCCATTAAGATGGGCTCAGCAGTTTTAATGATGCACTAGAGTTGAAGCAAAAGAGAGCATCAAGAAGCAAATTCAAAACACATTTAAGTCTAACCCACTTCCTATGCATAGGAATCTTGTACACAAATAAATTCATGAAGAACAAAGTGACAAGCATAAGAAGGTAAAATAAGAGTAACTTCAAAATTTTCAGCATATAGAGAGGTGTTTTAGTACCATGCAAATTTCTATAACCATATTTTCCTCTCTCATAATAATTTTCAGTAGCTTCATGAACAAACTCAACAATATAACTATCACATGAAGCATGTTTCTCATGATCAATAAACACATAATTTTTATCAAGCTCAAAAATAGTGCGATTAAAACATTCAAACACACTTTTATCAATAATATAACAAGATGATTGATCAATCTCAAAGGATATGAGACTCATAGATAATGTCAAGACCTCTCCAATCCCATTTTCATTAGTAGTACAATTAATAGTATCAAGTAACATAGGACCATCATCAAGAGTTTTATCATAAACATTTGCTACGCAAAATTCTTTAGTACCATGCATTTCGACATCAGGCACAAACAAAGCATTATCATAAGATTTATCAAAGTAGCATGGATTATCATAAATAGCAGTAGCATAATTATTCTCACAAGTTTTACTCATAGGTACTATTTCAAGAGAATCCACGGGAACATAACATTCAACCTCTTTCGGTAAGCATGGAGGACAATCAAATAGTGTAAGAGATAAAGAGTTACTCTCATTAGAAGGTTGGCATGGGTAGCTAATCCATTCTTCCTCCTTTTGTTCATCACTCTCCTCTTCTTTTTCATCTAATGAGCTTTCAGTGTTCATCAATTTCCTCCTCTTTTTCATCCAATGAGCTTTCAGGTTCATCAATTTCTTCTTCCACAGGTCCCTGCAAATTGTGAGTGCATTCTTGTGCATTAATGAGTCTCTCTTTATAATCAATGATATAAGGATTATCAATGTAACTTTCATTGCAAAAATTAAGGATAGAAGAGACATAATCTTTAAGGTCCTTACAAACAACACAAGTTTCATAATTTTTAACCATGAAGGATTATATCTCAGAGGCTCCCATAAATATGATAAATTGTTCTACCTCTTCAAACCCAAAATGAATATAGCTATTCCGATTATAGTTCTTAATTAAAAATTCCTCACTAAAGTCATATTGAAATTTAAGATGTTTAGTGTCCTGTTGAGAGCAACAGTTTATATCATGGCGTTTAAGCAAGATTTTAGCAATTGTATTCAATTTTTCTATCACAGCACTCATCACTTTTCCCGCTCTTGATTCTCTATAATTATTATAATATTCTATAAGCTCCAAGTAGGTTATGGGTTCTCCCATAACAGTAGTTTTTAATTTTTAGGTTTTTCAAATTTTTATGGATTTTTGGGTATATGAGAAAAAATAAAACAAGACAAAAAGAAACTAAGCAAAAGTAAACTAAGAAAAATAATACTAGACAGAAATAAACTAAGCACAAATAAACTAGATAAAAGTAAACTAAGCAAAACAAAATAAAATAAAATAAAACAGAGAGAGAGGTAGAGTGTACTCCCCAGGTGAACTTATGAGTAGAGCTATGCCTCCCCGGCAACGGCGCCAGAAAACAGTCTTGATAACCCACAAGTATAGGGGATCGCGGCAGTCTTCGAGGGAAGTAAAACCCAAATTTATTGATTCGACACAAGGGGAGGTAAAGAATACTTATAAGCCTTAACAACCGAGTTGTCAATTCAACTGCACCTGGAAAAGCACTAGCAACGGGGGTGATGTGAAAGTAGCAGTGATATGAGAGCAGTAGTAACAAGTAACACGACAGCAATGAATAGTAATATGAGAGCAATGACACC
>NC_061513.1:156342177-156451270 GCF_022539505.1 Lolium rigidum | reverse complement strand
ACGAAATAAAAGCCCCGGAGGCCTATTTTCTCACGAAGCTTCCGGAAGACCGAAGACGAGACGAAGAGGGGCCACGGGGGGCCAAACCCTAGGGCGGCGCGGCCCCCCTTGGCCGCGCCGGCCACGTGGTGTGGGCCCCCGTGCCGCCTCTCGACCTGCCTTCCGCCTGCAAAGCCTCCGTGACGAAACCCCCGATGCCGAGAGCCACGATACGGAAAACATTGCCGAGGCGCCGTCGCCGCCGATCCCATCTCGGGGGATCATGGAGATCGCCTCCGGCACCTGCCGGAGAGGGAATCATCTCCCGGAGGACTCTACCGCCATGGTCGCCTCACGGAGTGATGAGTGAGTAGTCTACCCCTGGACTATGGGTCCATAGCGGTAGCTAGATGGTTGTCTTCTCCCCATTGTGCTATCATTGTCGGATCTTGTGAGCTGCCTATCATGATCAAGATCATCTATATGTAATTCTATATGTTGCGTTTGTTGGGATCCAGATGAATAGAGAATACTTGTTATGTTGATTATCAAAGTTATGCTTATGTGTTGTTTATGATCTTGCATGCTCTCAGTTACTAGTAGATGCTCCGGCCAAGTAGATGCTTTTAACTCCAAGAGGGAGTACTTATGCTCGATAGTGGGTTCATGCACTGCATTGACACCTGGGACGGTGTGAGAAAGTTCTAAGGTTGTGTTGTCTTGTTGCCACTAGGGATAAAACATTGATGCTATGTCTAAGGATGTAGTTGTTGATTACATTACGCACCATACTTAATGCAATTGTACGTTGCTTTGCAACTTAATACTTGGAGGGGTTCGGATGATAACCTGAAGGTGGACTTTTTAGGCATAGATGCGAGTTGGATGGCGGTCTATGTACTTTGTCGTAATGCCCAATTAAATCTCACTATACTCATCATGATATGTATGTGCATTGTCATGCTCTCTTTATTTGTCAATTGCCCAAGCTGTAATTTGTTCACCCAACATGCTGTTCGTCTTATGGGAGAGACACCTCTAGTGAGCTGTGGACCCCGGTCCAATTCTCTTTCTTGAAATACAATCTACTGCAATACTTGTTTCTACTGTTTTCTCTGCAAACAATCATCTTCCACACAATACGGTTAATCCTTTGTTACAGCAAGCCGGTGAGATTGACAACCTCCTTTGTTTCGTTGGGGCAAAGTAGCTTGGTTGTTTTGTGCGGGTTCCACGTTGGCGCCGGAATCTCTGGTGTTGCGCCGCACTACATCCCGCCGCCATCAACCTTCAACGTGCTTCTTGGCTCCTCCTGGTTCGATAAACCTTGGTTTCTTTCTGAGGGAAAACTTGCTGCTGTGCGCATCATACCTTCCTCTTGGGGTTGCCCAACGAACGTGTGAAATACACGCCATCACTTGCCACCATCGAAGAATTGTTATTTGGATGTTAATATTGTTGATAATGCTATAAAGAAATCTTTCGGGAGGATTGATAATGTTCGTATTATGGTTAACAATAACCTTGTCCCCGTTGATTTTGTTGTCTTGGATATTGAATGCAATGCATCTTGTCCCATTATATTGGGAATACCTTTTCTTGACTGTTGGTGCTACCATTGATATGAAGGAAGGTAATATTAAATATCAATTTCCTCTCAAGAAAGGTATGGAACACTTCCCTAGAAGAGAATGCGGTTACCTTATGATTCTATTATCAGAACAAGTTATGATGTTGATGCTTCGTCTCTTGATGTTACTTGATTCACACTTCTACTATAGCGTGAAAGGCGTTAAAAGCGCTTATGGGAGACAACCCATTATTTTACTTCTGCACTTTGATTTGATATTTGAGACTTGGAAGTTGTTTACTACTGTAGCAACCTCTCCTCATCTTTATTTTATTGCATTGTTGTGCCAAGTAAAGTCTTTGATGAGTAAAGCCAATACTAGATTTGGATTACTTTGCGCGGGAACAGATTTCTTGCTGTCACGCAATTAGCAAACGAATACAAGATGTATTCCCCTAGGCCCATAAAGGTGAAGTATCATGTAGTCGACGTTCACATGACACCACTAGAAGAATAACACCACAACTTAAATATCATAACATTGAATATTACCCAACATAATTCACTACTAACATTTAGACTTCACCCATGTCCTCAAGAACTAAACGAACTACTCACGAGAAATCATATGGAACATGATCAGAGGTGATATGATGATGAATAACAATATGAACATAAACCTTGGTTCAATGGTTTCAGTGTGGAAAACTAATCCTCAATCTCTTATGAGAATATTAATTGTTGTTGAAATGCTTATGCATTAAAGAGGAGTCCATTATCTGTTGTCTATGTTGTCCCGGTATGGATGTCTAAGTTGAGAATAATCAAAAGCGAGAAATCCAATGCGAGCTTTCTCCTTAGACCTTTGTACGGGCGGCATAGAGGTACCCCTTTGTGACACTTGGTTGAAACATATGCTATGCAATGATAATCCGTGTTAACCCAAGCTAATTAGGACAAGGTGCGAGCACTATTAGTATACTATGCATGAGGCTTGCAACTTATAAGATGTCTTATACATAACTCATATGCTTTATTACTACCGTTGACAAAATTGTTTCTTGTTTTCAAAATTAAAAGATCTAGCACAAATATAGCAATCAATGCTTCCCTCTGCGAAGGGCCTATCTTTTACTTTATTGTTGAGTCAGTTTGCCTATTCTTTCTATCTTAGAAGCAAACACTTGTATCAACTGTGTGCATTGATTCTTACATGTTTACTTATTGCACTTGTTATATTGCTTTGCGTTGACAATTATCCATGAGATATACATGTTGAAGTTAAAAGCAACTGCTGAAACTTTATCTTCCTTTGTGTTGCTTCAATGCCTTTACTTTGAATTTATTGCTTTATGAGTAACTCTTATGCAAGTCTTATTGATGCTTGTCTTGAAAGTATTATTCATGAAAAGTCTTTTCTATATGATTCATTTGTTTACTCATTATCTTCATCATTGCTTCGAATCGCTGCATTCATCTCATATGATTTACAATAGTATGATCAAGATTATGATAGCATGTCACTTCAGAAATTATCTTTGTTATCGTTTACCTACTCGAGGGCGAGTAGGAACTAAGCTTAGGGATGCTTGATACGTCCCAAACGTATCTATAATTTCTTATGTTCCATGCTACTTTTATGATGATACTCACATGTTTTATACACATTATATGTCATATTTATGCATTTTCCGGCACTAACCTATTGACGAGATGCCGAAGAGCCGATTCTTTGTTTTACTGCTGTTTTTGGTTTCAGAAATCCTAGTAAGGAAATATTCTCGGAATTGGACGAAATCAACGCCCGGGGTCCTATTTTTGCACGAAGCTTCCAGAAGACCGGAGGGGAGACGAAGTGGGGCCACGGGGCGCTGCCACACTAGGGCGGCGCGGCCTAGAGGGCGCCCGCGCGGCCCTAGCGTGTGGGGCCCCCGTGACTCTCCCGACTCCGCCCTTCCGCCTACTTAAAGCCTCCGTCGCGAAACCCCCACTACCGAGAGCCACGATACGGAAAACCTTCCAGAGACGCCGCCGCCGCCAATTCCATCTCGGGGGATTCAGGAGATCGCCTCCGGCACCCTGCCGGAGAGGGGAATCATCTCCCGGAGGTCTCTTCATCGCCATGATCGCCTCCGGATCGATGTGTGAGTAGTTCACCCCTGGACTATGGGTCCATAGCAGTAGCTAGATGGTCGTCTTCTCCCCATTGTGCTATCATGTTAGATCTTGTGAGCTGCCTATCATGATCAAGATCATCTATTTGTAATCCTTCATGTTGTGTTTGTTGGGATCCGATGAATATTGAATACTATGTCAAGTTGATTATCAATCTATCATATATGTTATTTATGTTCTTGCATGCTCTCCGTTGCTAGTAGAGGCTGCGGCCAAGTTGATACTTGTGACTCCAAGAGGGAGTATTTATGCTCGATAGTGGGTTCATGCCTCCATTAAATCTGGGACGATGACGAGAAAGTTCTAAGGTTGTGGATGTCTTGTTGCCACTAGGGATAAAACATCGATGCTTTGTCTAAGGATATTTGTGTTGATTACATTACGCACCATACTTAATGCAATTGTCCGTTGTTTACAACTTAATGCGGAGGGGTTCGGATGATAACCTGAAGGTGGATTTTTTAGGCATAGATGCATGCTGGATAGCGGTCTATGTACTTTGTCGTAATGCCCTGATTAAATCTCATAGTACTCATCATGATATATGTATGTGCATTGTTATGCCTTCTTTATTTGTCAATTGCCCAACTGTAATTTGTTCACCCAACATCTGCTATCTTATGGGAGAGACACCGCTAGTGATCTGTGGACCCCGGTCCTATTCTTTACATCTGAAATACAAAACTGCTGCAATTGTTCTTTACTGTTCTTCGCAAACAACCATCATCATCCACACTATACATCTAATCCTTTGTTTACAGCAAGCCGGTGAGATTGACAACCTCGATGTTACGTTGGGGCAAAGTACTTTGATTGTGTTGTGCAGGTTCCTCATTGGCGCCGGAATCCCTGGTGTTGCGTCGCACTACACTCCTCCGCCATCAACCTTCAACGTGCTTCTTGGCTCCTCCTGGTTCGATAAACCTTGGTTTCTTTCTGAGGGAAAACTTGCTACTGTACGCATCACACCTTCCTCTTGGGGTTCCCAACGGACGTGTCGATCGCACGCATCAAGCTCTTTTTACGGCGCCGTTGCGGGGAGATCAAGACACGCTGCAAGGGGAGTCTCCACTTCCAATCTCTTTACTTTGTTTTTGTCTTGCTTTACTTTATTTTATTTACTACTTTGTTTGCTGCACTTAAACAAAACACAAAAAAATTAGTTGCTAGCTTTACTTTATTTACTGTCTTGTTCTCCATATTAAAAACACAAAAAAATTAGTTACTTGCATTTACTTTATTTAGTTTGCTTTATTTAATACTACTAAAATGGGTACTGTTGAGAATACTAAGTTGTGTGACTTCACTAGCACAAATAATATTGATTTTATATGCACACCTATTGCTCCACCTGCTACTACAGCAGAATTCTTTGAAATTAAACCTGCTTTACTGAATCTTGTTATGAGAGAGCAATTTTCTGGTATTAGTTCTGATGATGCTGCTGCCCATCTTAATAATTTTGTTGAACTATGTGAAATGCAAAAGTATAAGGATGTAGATGGTGAAATTATAAAATTAAAATTGTTTCCTTTCTCCTTAAGAGGAAGAGCTAAAGATTGGTTTCTATCTCTGCCTAGAAATAGTATTGATTCATGGACTAAATGTAAAGATGCTTTTATTGGTAGATATTATCCTCCCGCTAAAATTATATCTTTGAGAAGTAGCATAATGAATTTCAAGCAATTAGATAATGAACATGTTGCTCAAGCATGGGAGAGAATGAAATCTTTGGTAAAGAATTGCCCAATGGACTGACTACTTGGATGATCATCCAAACCTTTTATGCAGGATTGAATTTTTCTTCGCGGAACCTATTGGATTCAGCTGCTGGAGGTACCTTTATGTCCATCACTTTGGGGCGGCAACAAAGCTTCTTGATGATATGATGACAAATTACTCTGAATGGCACACGGAAAGAGCTCCACAAGGTAAGAAGGTAAATTCTGTTGAAGAAACCTCCTCCTTGAGTGATAAGATTGATGCTATTATGTCTATGCTTGTGAATGGTAGATCTAATGTTGATCCTAATAATGTTCCTTTAGCTTCATTGGTTGCCCAAGAAGAACATGTTGATGTGAATTTCATTAAAAATAATAATTTCAACAACAATGCTTATAGGAACAATTCCGGTAACAACTATAGGCCATATCCTGTCGCTAATGGTAATAGTTATGGTAATTCTTATGGGAATTCTTACAACAATAATAGGAGTGTACCCCCTGGTCTTGAAGCCATGCTTAAAGAATTTATTAGTACACAAACTGCTTTTAACAAATTCGTTGAGGAAAAGCTCGATAAAATTGATATTCTCGCTTCTAAGGTTGATAGTCTTGCCTCTGATGTTGATCTTTTAAAATTGAAAGTCATGCCTAATAAGGATATTGATAATAAGATTGTTACTACAGCAAATGCCATCCAAGTTCGAATTAATGAGAATATTAGATTGATGGCTGAATTGCATGCTAGGTGGGAAAGAGAAGAAAATGAAAAACTAGCTAAAGAGAATAATGTAGCTAAAGTTTGGACTATTACCACCACTAGTAATGTTAATGATTCACATGTTGCTACACCTCCTACTATCACTGGTAAAATAATTGGTGTTGGCAATGTTACTACTCCTAGTGCAAAGCGTGCAAAATTGCTCAAAGCTGCTAAAGCTAGCTGAAATTGATAAAACTGCTGAAATTTTTCAAAATATTAGGGACAATGATCCCATTGCTGTAGATCATAATGGTTTAGACTTTGATGATTGTCACATCTCTGAAGTTATAAAGTTCTTACAAAAGCTTGCTAAAATTCCAAACACTAGTGCTATAAATTTGGCCTTTACAAAACATATTACAAATGCTCTCATAAAAGCTAGAGAGGAGAAACTAAAACTTGAAACTTCTATTCCTAGAAAGTTAAAAGATGGTTGTGAGCCTATCATTAAGATGAGGGTCAATGATTTTGACTGTAATGCCTTATGTGATCTTGGTGCAAGTATTTCTGTTATGCCTAAGAAAATTTATGATATGCTTGACTTGCCACCATTGAAGAATGGTTATTTGGATGTTAATCTTGTTGATAATGCTATAAAGAAACCTTTGGGAAGGATTGATAATGTTCGTATTATGGTTAACAATAACCTTGTCCCCGTTGATTTTGTTGTCTTGGATATTGAATGCAATGCATCTTGTCCCATTATATTGGGAAGACATTTTCTTCGAACTTGTTGGTGCTACCATTGATATGAAGGAAGGTAATATTAAATATCAATTTCCTCTCAAGAAAGGTATGGAACACTTCCCTAGAAAGAGAATGAAGTTACCTTATGATTTTATTATTAGAACAAATTATGATGTTGATGCTTCATCTCTTGATAATACTTGATACACACTTTCTGCGCCTAGCTGAAAGGCGTTAAAGAAAAGCGCTTATGGGAGACAATCCATTATTTTATTTTTGCACTTTATTTTATATTTGAGTTTTGGAAGTTGTTTACTACTGTAGCAACCTCTCCTTATCTTTATTTTATTGCATTGTTGTGCCAAGTAAAGTCTTTGATAGTAAAGCCAATACTAGATTTGTATTACTGCGCAGGAACAGATTTCTTGCTGTCACGAATTTGGGCAGTAGTCCCTGTAGAAAAATCAAAAAAATCTGCCAATTTACGTGCGTGATCCCCAGATATGTACACAACTTTCATTCAATTTGGGCATTTTCATCTGAGCAAGTCTGTTGCCACTTTAAAATTCGTCTTTACGAACTGTTCTGTTTTGACAGATTCTACCTTTTATTTCGCATTGCATGTTTTGCTATGTTAGATGGATTTCTTTGTTCCATTAAATTTCAGTAGCTTTGTGCAATGTCCAGAAGTGTTAAGAATGATTATGTCACCTCTGAATATATGAATTATGCACTCGACCCTCTAATGAGTTTGTTTCGAGTTTGGTGTGGAGGAAGTTTTCAAGGGTCAAGAGAGGAGGATGATACAATATGATCAAGAAGAGTGAAAAGTCAAAGCTTGGGGATGCCCCCGTGGTTCATCCCTGCATATTTTAAGAAGACTCAAGCGTCTAAGCTTGGGGATGCCCAAGGCATCCCTTCTTCATCGACAACTTATCAGGTTCCTCTAGTGAAACTATATTTTTATTCCGTCACATCTTATGTGCTTTAATTGGAGCGTCTGTTTGTTTTTATTTTTGTTTTTGTTTGAATAAAATCGGATCCTAGCACTCTTTGTTTGGGAGAGAGACACGCTCCGCTGTTTCGTATGAACACATATGTTCTTAGCTTTATTCTTAATGTTCATTGCGAAATTTGAACTACTTCATTCATTGTTATATGGTTGGAAATGGAAAATGCCGCATGTGGTAAATGGTTTAATGTCTTGAATAATGTGATACTTGGCAATTGTTGTGCTCATATAGATCTTGTTTAAGCTCTTGCATCATGTACCTTGTACTCATTAATGAATAACTACATAGAGAAAGAGCTTTTTAAAATTTGGTTTGCATGATTGATCTCTAGAGTCTAGATATTTTCTGGTTGAGGTGTTTGAACAACAAGGAGACAATGTAAAGTCTTATAATAGTTACAATATGTTCATATGTGAGCTTTGCTGCACCTTTTATACTTGAGTTTGCTTCAAACAACCTTGCTAGTCTAGCCTTGTATTGAGAGGAATTCTTCTCGTGCATCCAAATCCTTGAGCCAATAACCATGCCATTTGTGTCCACCATACCTACCTACTACATGGTATTTCTCCGCCATTCCAAAGTATATTACTTGAGTGCTACCTTTAAAATTCTATTCTTTACCTTTGCAATATATAGCTCATGGGACAAAATAGCTTAAAAACTATCGTGGTGAAGAATATGTACTTATGTGTCTTATTTCTTAGTAAGTTGCTTGTTGAGCGGTAACCATGTTTTACGGGGACGCCATCAACTCTTTTACCTTTGTTGAATATCATGTGAGTTGCTATGCATGTTCGTCTTGTCTGAAGTAAGGGCGGTTTTCACAATCAAATGATTTGAGTATGCATACTGTTAGAGAAGAACATTGGGCCGCTAACTAAAGCCATGATTAGCCTTTAGATCGCCTGAACTAAGGTTTTTTTTGCTCTCCATGCAACTCCGCCCACCCCCTTTAGATCGCCTTTTTTAGCTCTGTAAAACATAAAAGAAATAGATATAAAATTCAAAGAATAAAATCCTTCGAGCTGCCCATGTATTATGTCATCTAGTACCATGAGAATTAACAAAGATGAATTTTGACTTTTTTTTTGCAAAATTGCGTTGCAAAATCATCAAAATGGATTTGCGGTCGCACATCAACTCGAAAAAAAAACGCACAATATATCAAAATGACCGGAGAAAATTTTGCATCCAAATTCACCCGGGTTTGCCCGGTTAGCCAATTTTTAGAATCGCCAATTTCGAAAAGAGTAAAAGAGATACAGCAAAGTCAAGATTTTTTCCTCCAATTTTTTTTTCTATGGCGCACCATATGCCCCATGTGCCACAGAAATTTTGAGCCGAATTTTGAATTTCGGTGGCCTCCTCCACTTGTCCTTCTTGTCCCTTCTCCTTCTTCTCCCTTCTCCTCCTCGTACACCTCCACTTCTCCCTTTGTCTCCCTTTGTCTCCCTTCTCCTCTTTCTCCTCCCATCTTCTCCCTCCTCCTCCTCCACCCACCATTACCACCTTCTCCTACTCCGGCGACCACCTCCTCCTCCGGTGACCTACTCCTCCTCTAGCGACCACCAGCACCACCACCACCTCCTCCTCCTCCACACCCACCCACTTCTCCTCCTCCTTCGGCGACCACCACCACCACCTCCTCTCCTCCACCACCACCACCACCTCCACCACCACCACCACCACCACCACCACCACTACCACCTCCTCCTCCTCCTACTCCACCACCACCTCCTCCGGCCGGCCACCTCCTCCACCCACTCACCCCACCCACCCACCCACCCAACCCACCCAACCACCCCTCCGGTGAAATTTAAAAAAAAAACTGGCAAAAAATTCCAGCAGCCCTAGATCCAGGTCTAGATCTAGAATTGGCCGCTATTTTTTTAATTCAAAAAAAAATCGGTGGCGCTGCTAGGTGCGCCACAGAAGATTTCTACGGCGCATGACTACCTGGTGCGCCACAAAAGTTTTAAAATTTCAGTGGCGCATGTAGATATGCGCCATAGAATTCAAATATCTGTCACGTGACAACTGTGGCGCAAGGGATATGCGCCACAGAAGTCCAAAATGGTGCGCCACAGAAAAGGGATTTCCTAGTTGTGAGACATTTTTAAAATCGTTACGTGTTTGGCTTGTAAGTGCGGAATTAAATGAACATTTATTTTACAAGAACAAAACATAAATAATATAGGTTCAACTAGGTGCACCAAAAACAACTCAAGCTAAACAACATAGCACAAGATATATAGCACAAGTGATAAGCAAGATATAAATACTTCAAACTCAATAGCTATGAAGAGGATATAAACTCAATGACTAGATTTTCCTCCACTCCGAAGATGGCAAGATCCACAACCACTTCACAAACTCCCCGAACGAGAAATCCCGGGCCTCTTTACAATATTCCACAAAGAGCTCACCGCGACACCAACCACCAAGCGAACTAGGAGGACACCCTCTAACAAGCCCGGGCCGTCAAAATTCGGGGCCCTGTGCCAAAATTTTAAATTGGGCCCTATGTCGCTAAAACAATTGATCTAATAATGTGTAGTTGTTACTTTCTTTCTCATGTAGTAGATCTTTATTTTTGAAGCACACTTATATCATTATTTTTAAAAATGCCAATGGCCAGTGGCAGACCAAGCAATGAAAAAAATTGTGGGCATAAAAATTATGGTACCTATGTTCATAAAAAGATGTCGCAAGTTTGTCTAAATTTAGATGTATCTAGAATTTTATTTAGTGTATAGATATATCAGAAATTAGATAAATCTCCGACATCATACTTATATGGACGGAGGATGTATTGAAATTTGCAAGACACAAGGGTAGGTTTGCTCTTAAAATGCTGCCCAAAATATCCAAATTTCATGATACAAAAAATACAACTGCCAAGATTGAATTTATAAAGAGATGGATCCCTAATGCTTGAAACAGGCTGAGTAAAACGGATTTTACAAGGAGGAGCAAAACGTGTGGATGGTGATATTTTTAGCGGACGTGTAGATTGAGATGAGATGGAGCAGTACGTACTCTACTCTACGCCGGTTTGCAGGTCATCTATGGATCTACCACTTTACTCATTTGCTTTGTGACCGTATGTACATCACATGGAGAATAAAGATCTATTTATGGAGGTGTGTACATGATTAAAGTGAACCTGGCCTGGTATCCCACATGGGTGACAGTGTAGTCTTCGGATCAGCCCTCCTGCATCTTAGATGTTCACCAAGATCTACATGTTATCTTGTTATACGCTGTGTTCTATTTATACATTTTGTTCTTGATGTTGTGTGCATCTTCCATATGCAGAGACCGGTGTAAGCTCTTTTATCATGTTAACGTGATGCTAACTTCTGAATTAAAAAAACATCCTATGATAAAAATGTCAAAGCTACACGAGAACAATGCTTTTAACCTCAGGCTCAGTTGATGTTAATATGGCCGGTTAACCAACCACGGAGAGAAATTACACAGTTACAGATCTCTCGAGAATTAAGAAATGATGAGCGAGACCAATCAGATCCGTAACTACAAGGAGTGGTTTATACCATACTATGTACAAGAAGGAACACAACAATGATTTCTTAGCGTTAATTAATACATCGATGGAGACCTTTGACGTACTCCTTCGAGTCGTCTCCTCTAAGCGTTTTGAGACCGGTTGATGTCTTTGTTAAATCAAAGTTGGGCTCCTCTGAACCGACTGTTTAAAATCCTTTGGCGTCCTGATTTTAGAAAATGTTTTACAATCTTCGACGCATCGACGCATGTTTATCGTTTTCGCGTGGTATGGTACGTTTTGAGTTGTTAAACCCTTCTTTGTACCCATCGTTTTCTCGTGGTACGCCCGCCAATTTTGCAGTCATGGACCCGCCTCTCGTTACACGTTTACTCCAGAGTTTATTTTACTTGATCCATTCAGAAACGCTTTTTTCTATACCGGGCTTGGGGTTGGGTTCTTGGTCCACGGCTGGCCACGCCACTGCTCGCGTCCGGGCGGCCACAACGGCTTCGTTTCTGAGATGTGAGCCAGTACAAGCGCAAGGTTGCTCGATCGGCTCAAGGATACTGTCTCGTCACCTCGCCGCACTATTTATTTTCGTATTGAGATTTGGGGGCCCTCTTATTGATGTACATAATGTGGTTCTGTGAGGAGTCTGATACGGTGGATCGCTGGCGAAGGCGAAGCTACACCCGTTCCAAACACAGCACGTGATCACATGATCACAGGATTCGATGAATACAAAAAAAAGCCTCCGGCTGCCTCCACGAGGAGCGCGCCACTCTGACAGAGCATTTTTTTTTGTTTTTCTTTTTGCGATGACAGAGATAAAAAAAAAACGTAGCAGATCCCATCGCCCACGACAGAACCGGGTTGTGGAGTTGGTTGCGATCTACCAAGACATTTCTACAAGCAAACAAAGTTCCGTTGAGCTTGGCATCATGTTTCACGATCTGGCGTTCACATACAATTTTTTCTCCATGAAGTTATATTAATATCAGCAAAATACATATTACATCTAATTTCTGCAACAACCAAATGTCACATTACGGATGCACACAACTTTACTATAAAAAAAAGAAGCTCGAAAAAGACTTTCGTCCCCGCTTTATCAATAAAGTAACCACATCCATACATAGTTCACACACATCGAGAGCAAGAAAAGGTAAAACGTCTGCTGGGGCCCGTATGGTGATCAAAGAGCTTCACGCATTGCTCGCCCTCCGACGGTGCTGGACCATGGATGGTCCAGACTGCTGTGCGGGGGAATGTAGTTGCACGATCTCTGCCCCTTATGCACTTTGCACGACCAAACCCTCGACAATTGGTCCTTTGATTGCACTTACTCGCGGGATGTATGGGTTGGCGTCAGCGCCATGCTCGGTCCCCTTTTTTCACCTCCGGTCGATGTGCTCTCTGAATGGTGGCCGACCTATGTTGGCTTGCTGCCGGTGGCTCGTCAAAAGGAAGCCAATTCGCCGATCTCCTTAGTTCTTAGGTGCCTGTGGTTGGAGCACAACGCCCGCGTGTTCACCATACGGGAGTCGACGTCATTACAAACTATTGATTTAATTGTCCAGGAGTGGTGTCTTTGGCTAACTTGTTGTGTACACCATGAAAGATACCATCGGACTTAGGTTTATATGCCTTAGAAGTAGTTCTTTCCGACATCGTATGTGGTGGTGCGCCATGGGCGGAGCCACCACCGGGTCGAGGATGGTCGGTCGACCCGGCTCAGAAATTGGGGAAAAATAATCGATCCTAAGGGCATCTTCAATAGGGCGACGCATTTCGAACTCCTAAAAGAGGTCGCGAGCGTCCGTTTGCATCGCCTCGCGAACGTATTTTGCTCGCGCGTCCGTTTGCATCTGGGTGTGCTTCCACCGGGGCGACCCATTTTTTAAAGATTTGCAACATATATAGAAAGCATAGAAACCTGGTACATTCAAACTATACGAAGTAGTTCTAGAAGCCTAGACTACTTGCTGCCTGACGGGCCGGCCCGTCGTTGCGTCGCTCCCTCGTCTGCTTCTCCGCCGCCTCCCGTGCGGCCGCTAGGGCTCGGTGCGCTGCCGCGTCCTCCAGCAGGCACTGCTGCAACCTCGCGTTGGCGGCGTCGTCCTTGAGCGTCTCGATGGACTCGACTATAGCCCTCTGCTCCGCCGCCTTCTCCTCCGGGGTAGGCGCATCATTTCTTGAATACATTTGCTCTTTCTGTTAAAAGAAATTAGAGCTTGGTTTCGACCCCCCTCAGTTCAATTCCTGGCTCCGCCACTGTGGTGCGCACTTGGGTGGTTCTCCTCTTGTAATATCCTTTTCCCCTTCGAGCTTAATACAAAACATGCAATTTCTTGCGTGTACTCAAAGAAAATCTTGTAGCTGTAACACAAACCACTACCAAGACAACACCTGAAGTCAAGTTCTCCAAAAGCGAGGCCTCCAAGAAGGAAATAGTGCACAAGCGCCATCGCCGTCCAATCATAGATCTTATGTTTTCAACCTGGAGAAAGCTCGCACTCTCATGCCTTCAACTATGCCATTGTCAGGCACAACCAATTAAGACTAGACCTTGAATTTTCACCCTAAAAGATAAGACTATGTACTCCTCCTCTGATGTCGTCCCCTCTTGCCGATGCCACTGTTGCATGTCAAGAAACAACAAGCAAAGTCATCATCGCCTCGAAGACTAGCAGTCTGCCTAGACCTCAGACCTCAGCCGCTATGACATTATCGCCACCGTCTTCCCCACGGAAATAAAAATCCAACATTTCACATGATGGCAACAAACAGCGAAGCTTCGCGTTACCCCCTCCTGAAGCCGCACAACCAGAAATATGCGTGATGCGATAGGTTGCGAGGGCGGCACCCCCCACCAGATCTCGACGTGGCATGGTTTGGGACTGCTGATGAGCAATGATAGTGGTTGGTGGAGTGTGTTGGCTCTGCATGGGTTTCAAGGGCTCCTACCACACATGTGAGACCATCCCCTGGCCATGGTGAGCTTGGGGTGCCAGATGCATGCCTAGAAGCCCCTTTCCTGGTTTTTCGGGCTTCACCAACATACACTTCTCTGCCGTAGACCCCCGTTGGCAGCCCGAACCCCTGTCATCTGCTCCGGTGCATGTGTCGTCGTGGCACCTGATGCGCCATGAATGAGAGGTCTTGGATGCCGAGGCAGTGGGCGACTCTACGGCGAGCGACGTGGCGGTGGTGATGCCTTTGCTCTTTGGTCGTGTGGATGGTGAGGACTGAGTGGCGGGGGATCCTGGCTTTGACAAAGGCAACTTCTAGATTGTGCTCGGGATGCCTGACTCGGGGACAGTGGGCGGTCTGAGATACCAATCGTGGCGTGAAGGTTTTTTCGGGTGAAAGCTTCGCGTTCCGACCCCGATGACGGCAATGCATGCGGGTTCCGTAACCCTCTTAGGGCGTTGTTGTGGTTAACTTCTCCACATACGGCTCCGGGTAAACGGTTTTGGTCTCGAAGACGGCAATGCGTTGTGTCGTTACCCTAGTTGTGGAGCTCCGGTTCACCTCGACCTTGTTTCGTTGTATTCGATGACAAACTTTGGTTTTCCTTGTTCTTCTTTATTTGTTTGCCTGTCATTTTGTATCTATAATATCTATAAAGTTCATCCCCACTAAGATGCATTTAATGTTTGCAAGCTCAATCATGGTGCAGCCACGTCATCCTTATTTTCTTGAACATTGGATTGCAAATCAATGATGTATATTAGTTGTGATCCCAGCGGTATACAACAAATCATCGACAATGAAGCTGTCGCCCGTACTACTCCAGCGCCGTAGTCTCTCTCTATCCCCTCATTAGTCTCTCTGTAACCCCTGATTCTTAGACTCCTATAACCGATGGTCATGCGTTTTTATTGCCAATGAATCACGGATATTAATCCCCAGCGGTGCCCATGGAGTTTCCCAGCAGTGCTGCAAGTAGCAGCAATGCATCGCCGACCCATCGTCTTCCCCGTCAAGGCCTCAAGGGTTCAGTCCTGGACCCTTTCCTAGGTTTCATGGTGCAGCCGCGTCAGCCTTATTATCTCATTCCAATCGTCTCCACTAGATTTGTTTAGGTCTGGCGAGGGACGAATTTGAAGCCGATTTCTCCGTGCACATCGCGTCCTGATTTCCAGGCATCCTCTCTGTTCTCTCCTCCCTAATCTCATTATCGTTGAACTATGTGTGTCTCTGTATTCAGGTTTCAGCTGATGCTATTGGTGAAGTTTTGATATATGATTACACCAGGAATTTACAATTTTTGATCTTTTTTATTTGTGTACATCCAGGGCTGCAACGATTTGCCAATATAAATCTCTGATCCTTCTCATGTTTCGTTATGCAGATGTTTTTTATTTATGTAGACAAGGTGTTTGCTGAAAATCAAAGCATGCCCCAGGTGAAAATCAATCTGGGTAATATTTGATGTAATATCTACTACTCCGTAAGTATGTCTCTTGAATCGTTGCTGATGTCCATGATAACACATTCAGTTACTGTAGTCGTTTGTAATTTGATATTTCTGAATAGAAGGAGTTCAATAAGTTTTTCTCTTATGTATTCTCAGATATCTGTCTAGCGCTATAGAAATCATGTACAGCGTGTCTTCTTCGTCATGGCAGATGCTATCTTCATAATATTTGTTTATTTAGCATTAAAAGGCAGAAACGTGATATAGCACTGCACTGCAGTTCTCTACCATTTACCTCGATGTCCCCATCAGCAAGGTAGATTCAGTCCCTAATTAATGATTTCCCTTAATCCCCTAACCTCTTATTATTTTTTACTTTGTCAAGTTTGAAGGTCGGTTTAATTCCTGATGGATTCTTGGCTTAATCTTGGACCATCATATCAGATTCATAGTTGATGCTACAGATAATTCATATTCATGCAACTGATCTACCTGAGAGAAGCTTTGATGTATAGTTCAGTTTGGGCTTAACCTGTCATTTGTGCACATTCATTTCTAATGTCTGTTGACAAGTTATTTATAAAAATAGAAGCAGACCCATAATCTCGCTTTCTTAGTATAGTATTGTCACCTGTCATTATTTCCTATGTCTGATGCATACCACCGCCAGAGGAATGGAAATTTCAAAATATTTATTTACGCTGCTAAATCTACAGGAAGCACCATTCAGGAAAACACTACCGAATACCGTACCAAATGTCTTATCCCCGTAGTTTTATTCATGCCAGTCTTTGGTTACTTTTGAAGCGTATATACCACCTGCTAAACATTGTGCATTTATTGCAAGCCTCTCCTTACCTTTTTTCAGTTTTTCAGTTTGCAAAATTAACACAATCTGTCATATCAATTGAGTATGCCAGTTAAGTTATAGGATGCAACCTAGATTTTCATTGGAAAGGTTTTTCTTATACGTTTATAATTTTGGTTTGCGCTAAGATCAAATCATGTCTTTATTTATTATTGCATTAATCTTTTATGTCTTATAAGAGTGCAGCTCATCACTACTGCTTTATATGGATTATCTGATAGTTTGTTGAGCTTGTGGTTTACAACTTTTGCAGGCTTATGAGATGTACTGGTCTACTGCAACGTGTATATTATTTTGAATTTCTTCTTTAACTTATATACTTCAGGTCCATATGTGTACATGCTCATTAAGTAATTATATTTGGATTTACACCTTTTCACTTTGGGGTTTAATAACTTCTTTGTCTTGCTTTGAAGTAGGACTATTTTTCTGTTAGTAAGCATCTCCTACGACAATGGAATATGAGATATCTTTGATTAATCAGTTATGAAGTACTACCTCCCTTCTTATTTAATTGACTCGGACTAAATCAGGGTCAATTAAATAGGACCGGAGGGAGTATTTGTTTCTTCCACTTCACAGTACAAGGAATGGCAAAATTCCCAGGAAATCGATTTCATATACAATGCCCACTGGTGTTAGCAAATATAAAGAATAATTATTGTAAACACATACATTTAAGCAAACGTGCGGCAGCAACGCACCAATCTTTTTATTTTGCATATACAACATAAACCAGTAGCATATTAGTTTTACCGGAAGGGCAAGTAACTTACTGTATTTGTTCATAACTTCTATATATGCATCTATAAAGGGCTCTTAAATTCCCGCCGCAACGCGCGGGGAATCCACTAGTTAATTTAACTGTTATGGTTTTATTTATAAAGCAGGACAAAAACCTATTTCAAGAAGTATTATAGTACATTTATTGTACATCGGAGGGAGACGCGGCAGGGTCACATGCCGATCGCACAGGAGACGCCATCCATTTATCTCTACTACTTATAAAGGCACGAAGTGCCGTAGGAAAATTGAATCTCAACCGTCCATCTATAGCGATCAGACGGTCCATACTCATTTGTTCTCCCCTCCCCAAATCACGCGCTCTTCCATCTCGGCCGCGATTGACTGGTTTATCTTTCACCTCTTCGAGTCCCTTCCTGATCCGCTGGCCGCCGCCGCCGGAGATACCGCCTCTGCCTTCAATCGACGCCGTCCACTCTGCCCCGACCGCCATACTCCCGCAACATCTCCCTCACCAGCGCGCCAATCCCCACGCATCGACGGCGGGTCATCTGTCAGCCTTCCACACCTGCTCGCTGTTGTGACCTCTTTGCGTGGTGCAGCAGCCGTGGATCCTCCGCCTCTACACTCAGCTGCGCAGCAGGCCCTCCCCATCGGCCCTGTTTTTCTCCTAGAACATGTGGGGCGGCGCCATGGCTGCCTGCTGAAGCTGGTCTGCTATCCAGGACCACAGCCGCTGATGATACGGGAAGACCAACTGCCGCCCCAACTACAACATGTGTTTGTCCCGATGCGCGCAGCGCCAGCCCGGAGCCGCCACTGTCCCTCCGCCCCGTTGTGTTTGTCACTCTGTTTTATTTCATGGATACAAATCCTGCACTTCTGTATATCATCTTTGTAATAGAAATTCTGCTCTTTTGGTGATAGGTTGCAGTGAGCAAGGATGAGTAGGTGCTGAAGCCGCAGCAATTATCTTGGGAATCTTCCTGGTATACCAGCGAGAAGGAGGTGTAGGATCTGTTCTACAAAGGTTGTGTTTCCGTTTCATTGTACATTCTCTGTTCATCTTTAAAACGTTGAAATAGTGATACTGGATACTCTAAAACACTTGGGACTTTGGTGTATTTACTTTATTGTTTCTGTAACTTATACGGTGCCACTGGTCTGGATCACGTTGAGGTGCCTTCATGGAGAAATTGACTAGGGATCCGAGTGCGTATAGCGTATACCAGGATTTGTGTCCTATTTAAATTGGAGTTTTTCTTGTTGATCCCAACCTGGACCATGCTAATTAATTGCATTTTTCAAGGAACATGTGATAGAGAAGGGTCTTGGATGATGGGATTAGGATCATAGAGTGTGCAGGTTTAAATTGATAACAAATAGTGTGTCACTTTCTACATGCTCACTACTGCATGCATGGTCAAAATTTACAGGCAGAGATAGATCGTGCGCAACGCCGTCAACAGCGCGCTTCCTCGATGTAATGGTGATGCCCGAGCCTTCATTATTTCAGTTTCGCGAAGAATTCACTGTTTGTATTTAGCAACTATGGCATATTAATTCCAAATTTCCAACTCCCATTTGATTGTTTTGGACTGACATTTTTTTTTAGAACCGTGGGTGAATGATTCATTCTCTTGGTACCCCTAATTCTTTAGGTGAATAAGGAAAGTACTGTATCTCACATTTATTAGATTTTATCAGTCTTAACTTTCCAGATAAGTTTCTCATGTTAATTGCTTCAGTCGATGGATCACTTAAAATCGCCATCCCAAATTAGTGAACATGAGTTCAGACCCAGGCTCAATAGAACCTCAATTTTGAATAGTAATTAACAAGGATTGCTGGGTTGCAGGGCTACACACTACCTCCTTATGTGCGTTCATGCTATTCTAATGACGGTGCAATTTTTGTGCTATCGATGAGCCTAATATAGTTATATGTGTAGTGATTGTTTGGGATTTGCACAACTTGACTTGTGTGAATTTATACTAACTAATACAGTATCAGTTTGCATAAATTATACACATGCTGTGAGGCCAAAGACCCACATCTTACCATAAGTTGCTGATCTATAAATTTGGACAAACTTTTGAAATCATGCGATTGAACTCAATATTATCACAAATTTTTTCTATTTTTTAATTCAAGGAGTGAAGTATTAAAGTGAGACACCAGTCAAATTTCCTCCAGATAAATTGAGATCGGCTACAAGGTTACATTCCTTTCTACTAAAATGAGATGCCACCATTACTTCCAGTGCTAAAACAATCTTTTTTTTGGGCACCTTCCTGTTTTGTATTGTTGGGTGTTAAGATGTTCGGAAGTGGCACGTAGGTGAGCTGGTGTGGTGCGAGGAAGATATATAGACCCACTGTCAAAGGCGACATGGAAGATCTTTATTGGGGTTCCTAAGCAGTTTTGCCGCGTTTGCTTTTACCTGCTTAAGAGTAGCTTAAGCGATGCTAAAATAATGTGGTGTTCAATTCCAGTTAGATGCTTTGGTGTAAAGTGGAACCTGCAAATTTTAGTTCAGATAGTGCAATTTCTAATGATATTTAGATGTTCACGTGTATTTTTCATTTTTTCTCATGTTACTTCACATGAGACTAATTAAAGATTATGTCAATAATTAAACATTTTTTTTGCCACGGGCACATGTGTGCTTCTAGATGCTGTCTTAAATCAAAGGAAAGAGGTGCCATGTGTTAATATTGTTCACGTTCAAGAACTGTTACATGAGGAAGAACCCACTAGCATCAATAATAATATATATAGAAAAAATCTAGAATACATGTCTGTACAGTCCATTCATAACCATTGAGATATGTACCTTTCCAGCGGATGCATTCCCGCATGGCATGAGGTCACAATATAAAACCTTGAACGGCTAAAGAATAAATTACAAGGCTTGAGAGTTGAGACTATGCAACTAAAATGACATGGACGCAATTAGATTAGCAAATATGTATCATTTCTAGGACTCCTAGCTATCACATTGAAATCTCTCACATCATATTTTAAATAGGATATAAGCTGACATGTTACCCCTCAACATTTAACAGTTTGAACTTTATTTTCTATATACTTGATTACATTATATATTAGTGGACACACGTGCATTGCACGGGCACACTTACTAGTTGAAGTCAAATCCCCCATTACTAGAGGAATCTTGACCGCCGGATCGAAATGGCAGGCGATCCCAGCCACTCATACCAACTACCTCAAGGCGCGGCGACACCACGGCAGTCGCCCATAATACCGAGTTGCAAACAGCAAAGTAAAAACAATCCAGTTCCAGTCTCCAACTTGTACAAGTCCAGGAGCTCGAGAGCAACCGCGCGAGACAAGTACCGAGCTGCTTCGCGCGACCGCCTTTCTCTCCTATAACTACACACGCCTCGCAGAGCGCAGCCACCCCCACAGCCACAGGCGACAATTGCATACCAGATACCCGGCATCCAGAGCCCTCCCGCTGCGCACGAGCACCCGCTGCGCACGAGCACCCGCTCCAGTATAGACGGTGGTCCGGCGCCGGCGGCATGGGCGTCCTGCGGAGCACGCACAGCATGCAGGCCGAGGTGGAGGAGATGCGCGCCGCGCTGCTCCACGGGGGCGGCGCGGCAGGGTGGCAGCCCTCCGCCGGCGACCCGGGCGCCGTCAAGCGCGCGGCCGGCGGCCAGGAGGGCGACGCGGGCGCGCGCACCGTGTGCGTGACCGGCGGCATATCGTTCGTCGGCTTCGCCGTCGTCGACCGCCTCCTCCGCCACGGCTACACCGTGCGCCTCGCCCTCGAGACACAAGGTCCGTCCCTCGCTCATCCTTGGGCCTTCCCGGCTGACCCGGACCGGCCATTGCTACCTGCTTTCTCTTAGCCGTCCGTTTCTCGGGGCTGTTTTGGTTTTTCGGACTCTGGCATAAGCGGTCCAGTCGGGTTCCATGGCTGAGTTGAACGGTTCACGTCGTTTTCAGTCCACACCCGGGCTGCGTGCTTCAGAGCTGCCATATTTTACATGCGACATGTGAGTTAGAATCCCCATTCTTGCTTCCATATCACTCATTGTACACGAATCTGGTGCATCTACCCTTCATCGCATTTTTTAGGGTTTGGGGACTGTAACCACCATAAAAGAATTATGGCTAGTTGGAGTAGTAGGCATCTATGTCCTGTCATAGTATACGTGGAAACTATATATATGTCCTCTTTTGTCTTTGTCTGGCTGGTTTTTCCCCTATATATACACATGTTAATTTAGCTTACATCCAATTGGCCAATTTTACCATTTTAAACGTTCTCAGAGAGTACATCTCCGACTCTCTGTCTGCCTAAGTTTATTAATTGGGGATGGCAACCGTGCCACCTACCGGTGCACTGGTTTTGGTCTTCCAGCTTTTCATCTCATGATCTTCGACGACTTCCACCTCATTTTGTTTACCTCCGGAATGACCAGTTGCAAGTCAAATCGACGTTGTCTAGGATTTCTTTGCAATTTGCACGATGGTTGTTAGGAAGCATATAGGAAGGTTAGCCATGACGTTAATTTGTAGCTTTCAGCCTTTCTTTTCACCGGGAGATTCCACATGGCTAGACAGCAACAAGTTGAATTAACTTATCTCCAGGCTGAAAGAGACGCAGAATAGAAGATGATATATCGTATGGCCACTAAATAAGTCGTATGAAACCACACATGTTTATCAGCTGCTCCTCCGGCCGGTGTTAGCTTTGGGCATGCTGTGTTCGATTTGATAATTTCGCCGTCTTTGGAAGACCAGCGTCGACCGGGCCATGCATACGGCGTTTCCCGCAAAAATTCCCCTGATTTCCGCTTGGTTCCACCGGTCCATCGGTTTCTTGCAAGCTATGAGCCGATCGATATTCTTGTTACAAGCCTATCGTCTGATTCGTCCGGTTGGTGAGGAACAGGTCTAGAAAGCAGAACTTGACACACAAACCATACTGTACTGTATTTTCCACAGCTAGCTACTCCGTATTTGTTTTTGACGTTATGATGGGAATTGCTTGGTCACAACTACAACAAAAATCATCACTGACAATCCTTGTGTTCCAATGCCACCACCCATTCTAACAACGAGATACTAGCTAATTGGTCAACTCTGCCTAGATTGGTTGAAGAAAGCTGAAGTGAAGAGGTTTCATCTGTCTTCCGGCTGGCTTAGCAAATGGTTGTGTACCGTTACTGTTGAAGAAAAGACCCACTAACATTAGTTAATGTTAGGGCCCCTCTAATATTAGTTTATTTGAAATCTTTTAGCCATCTTGTCCACGTCATTTCACTAACAAATTGTAATCATAATTATATTATATCTATCTACATGCAAACTATCCACCCGATGATCATGAACTGAATGCAAAGAAACATTACATTTGGCGATCATGGATTTGAATTGTATATATGTGGCTCTATTCTGTTGGCAGAGGACCTGGACAAGCTGAGGGAGATGGAGATGTTCGGCGAGGACGGCAGGGACGGGGTGTGGACGGTGATGGCGAACGTGATGGAACCCGAGAGCTTGCACCGGGCATTCGACGGCTGCGCTGGCGTGTTCCATACCTCGGCTTTCGTGGACCCGGGGGGCATGTCCGGCTACACGGTGAGTAACTGTTGCTACCACCTTGATAAAAAATAGAAAGCTTTTTTAATGATAAAAATAGAAAGTAGGCAACGGCATATTGTGTGTTTTCTTTTATTTTGGTAGTTTCTTATGCAAATGAAAGACAACAAACATGTGGGCCACATGCTTTGCACTTGCACATGTGAACACACTGTGGGTAAAACAAGTGCAGAATTGTAGTTGCTGAACCGGGAAGTTCGGAACAGTCAAGGAGTTGCTAAATAAGCGTGACTAAATACTTTTAGTTGAATAGATGGGAAGAAAAAAATTCAAGGTAGAGACCAAGTAAGCAAGACGTTGTGGTGGATGGAATTCTACAATAATGTATGGTGTATCTAACTCAAGGCCCAAGTATGTAGCTAAACATCAATATATTCCGGTCTTATTGAATGGTTGGTGGAGGTTGGAAGAAAGATTGATTGGAGTATAACTAGAACCGTACAGCTTGGTTACATCAATAAGTACCTCCTCCAATTCATAATACTACTCCAAGAACTAAAACCCCAAGCACTTATTATGGACGGTAGGGAGTAACAAATTAAAATGATCCAATGAACAACGAGGTCACCAAATCAAACCTTTTGTGAAACAATCGAGGGCAGCGTAGATTGGTCGTTTTCGGTACTAATGCCCACAACGAAGATTTAGGTCTGGAGAACAAAAAAGTTTAAGCCCATTATACCTACACTAGTGCCGCTATCTTGTGAGGTTCTGTTGGAGACATGGCAACATGTGCATCCCAGAGGTGTTCCATTCTTGCACACTTTGATAGTGATACGTGGCCATAATCCATCATAGAATCGGCCAGTGTGGTGTACCTTCGGATCTTTTTCCATTTTTTGACATAAAAAAACCCGAAGAGTTGACATTTCGAATGAATTTCATTTAGGAGCACCTGTCTTGTTAACTGCAGACAAGAAAGGATAGGTGACGCACTAGGTACAAAAAGTTAGTAACACTTCTTCTGAAAACTGAAAAGTACACCTTATTCAAGACGTGTCGTAGAGTTGACATTTTGAAATGTGAAGACAGTACACACACGTGCTTCAGTTGCGACTGGTGGTTGGAGTCTAGGAACGTGCTATCAGTTTAGTCTGGTCTTCACCTATCTTTGTCCTTGAAGAAGAGGTTGCACAATATACCGTTTTTCAGAGACACTAATTCACTTGCCCGTGGAACAAGATCAGATTTGCCACGCATATGACTGAAAACACAAATTGTGAGAAAAGACAATATGAACTTAACTTTTCCATGTTCGTTCTTGCTCCTAACAGAAACACATGGCGACCTTGGAAGCCCAAGCGGCAGAGCGGGTGATCGAAGCGTGCGTTAGGACGGAGTCCGTCAGGAAGTGCGTCTTCACCTCGTCCTTACTAGCATGCGTCTGGCGGCAAAGCTACCCTCATGACAGGCGAGGTCCTAGCATCATCGACGAGAATTCCTGGAGCGACGAGACCTTCTGCCGCGACAATAAGGTCGGTGATCAGTTCACATATGGAACCCCGTGAATATGTGAACTTGAGGAAAAATATGGCATTGTAATGATGCGGTATGAATCCTTTTTTCAGTTGTGGTTCGCGCTTGGCAAGACGGCAGCTGAGAAGGCGGCCTGGAGGGCAGCCCGAGGAAGAGACCTCAAGCTCGTCACCGTCTGCCCCGCGCTGGTCACCGGACCGGGATTCCGCCGACGCAACTCTACCGCATCCATCGCATACCTCAAAGGTCGAGACCTGAATGAATCGGTGGGAGGACTGAACAACCTGAGAATCTCAGCTCACTGACGTACATGCATCGTCTGCAGGGTGTCGTGCAATGCTGGCCGAAGGCGTCGTAGCGACTGCGAACGTCGAGACCGTCGCCGAGGCCCACCTCCGGGCGTACGAGGCGATGGGTGACAACGCGGCCGGCGGGCGGTATATCTGCTACGACCGCGTGATCCGGAGAGCCGAGGAGTTCGCCGAGCTAGAGCGGCAGCTGGGGATGCCGAGCAGAGCAGCACCCACGCAGAGCGTCGACGACCGGCCGGCGAGGTTCGAGCTCTGCAATCGGAAGTTGGGGAGACTCATGTCGTCCAGGAGGAGGTGCACGTACGAGGACTATTACCCTGTCAGGTTCGAGTAGGTTGCAGCAAGGCTGGCTGATGGAAGATTGAAGGCAGTTCATTGGGATCGGAGGAAGGTACTACCGTCTATAATCAGTATCCGTTACAGCCCAAGCTAGGAACTAAGGATGAAGAACGGACTGCCCTGAGTGGCCAATGCTGCTTTTTTTTTAGTAAAAAAAAAAGTTTGTGCCAATGCAGCTTGAATGGAAGGGATGGGAAGCAGAGATGCATAATAGTGCCTGTTATCGTCCTTTAGAATGGGCAGGAGCGGTGAGCTTGGCTGTGCGCATGTGCCATGTTATGGATAGTTCCATAGTGGTAGTGCAATCCAGTAGGTTACTAGATGATACCACGTATGTTGCTATGAAAATTTATAAAAAGTGATACGAGAAAAGTCAGAAGGCATGCCAAATCCTCGAAATGGTACAAAGATCATACCCCTATAAAAAATGTGTGCGAGTTCACCGAGTTATTCAAATTTTGTAAGATCACATGAAGCTCAACCATGCTGGGCGGTTCAACAAAATTTAAAATTATTTATTTAGAATTGGATGGAAAAATAGTTCTTAAATAGCTGAAATTTGTAATTGGAAATTCTAAGGAAGAATATAATAAAAGAATAATGCTACATGTACGGAATGTTCTTTTACAAAAAAAAGTCTTACGGACAAGCAGCCGTGGTACGACATAATTTATCATGGCCTGGATTTGGAGGAAGGAAAAAAAACGAGCACCAACTGGGTGGCTCTACCTCA
This sequence comes from Lolium rigidum, assembly GCF_022539505.1. Taxonomy (NCBI): domain Eukaryota; kingdom Viridiplantae; phylum Streptophyta; class Magnoliopsida; order Poales; family Poaceae; genus Lolium; species Lolium rigidum. The sequence continues at coordinate 156,425,317 of NC_061513.1, read as the reverse complement.
GCATGTAGAACTAGAAAAATTAATTCCAAACAAATCTTGTACTTAAATTTGTATTAAGAGTCTACAAATCAATAAATATAACTAGCTTATGGTACTACATGATACTATGCATTATGGAGATAGTATCATACGGTAGTATCATATGAATGATACTATTATATGATACTTCCCATTGTGACTAGTTTTATTGGTAAAAAAAATGTGTCGACAACATATCATAATGGTTAATGCACATCTTAAATCGACGGAGATGACATGTACTTTTCGAGAAAAAAATATGGCAAGGCAATTTAATAGATCTCTTATTCAATATTTAATATATATTCTGGTACTAACTCATATAATTCGGCGGCAATTTGAACGGGGTGAACAAAAGGAAAGGAACATTGCAATATGGCATGATCGGACATGATAACACATATTTTGAAAGGAGTTTGGACTTAGTTAAGGAACTATTGCGGAAAGTATCAGATTTGTAGGATTTGAATGCAAAATTGTGTACTCCATTCAATATGGTAATGTGCGCTATGATACGATACCCTCCTATGTCATATTTGTGAGGCTAGATTCATAATAGTAGTTAAGATACTAGCATTATATTATCCTAAAAAAGAAAACATACACTAATCAATTAGTTCTTTTTAACAAAAGGTCTTACGCCCGGCTTTATAACATAGACCCCCCCCCACCCCCACACGCACCCCACCCCCACCCCACACACACAAGATTAAAGGTTCGATCCCACTTGGATCAATACATGAAGGCCATGCCATACATGAGGGATAAGTGCACAAGTCTAGGAAACAAACAATCCCTGAAGCGGGTTGGATATATTGATGAAGATCACGTCTCAAAGTCCTAGTCTAGCCTCCTGATCTCGGTCAGTGCCTCGTCCAGCAGTATAATGCATCATACCATCATATAAGCCACCATTGGCCAATACAACAAGAATAAAGGAAGCATATTTGGTCAAATGGAATTTCTAGGGGTGCAAAGATTTATACCAATTGCATCAAAATACAAGATTTCAACCAGACAAAAACAATGAGTACGCAGGAGAACCTTCATGCACTTGGGGGGGGGGGGGGGAGTCCAAATCTACGAAGAAAAAAAACCCAACCAAAATGGAGGGATTTGAGAGGGAGGGAGTTTGGGGGAAGAGAGTAAGAAGAAATTTCTGGGGTAGGTGTGGGCTAGCCCACGTGCTCTTTTTACACCGATCATTAGGTTAGCGCCGCTTACCCTGGAGCTATGCGAGATGGGTTAGCCCCCCTCACAACGACACGACCTAACCGAGCCATGGCCCTCGCTTTGTCACACTGGCATGAGGGCAGCTCCGTGCCCCTCACAACGACACTACCTAACCGAGCCATGGGCCCCTCTTTGTCACACTGCCATGATGGTAGCGCTGCTCATAGGGGCGCTACACAATAGAGGGTAGCTCCCCAGTAACAATATGATGTGGGCATTACCCTTCGGGTACCCGAAATTAATCTACCTCCCTTGGTCCAACTAGGGGCCCATGAAGATTGCCTTGATCCAAGGTGGGTTCATACGTCGGTTACAACGGAGGAAACTTACAAGAAGATGGATTCTTGATGAACAAGGCAAGAAGATGTCAACAAAGAAAAGAGTAGATCGGATCTTGATGTAACCTAGTCGAGTTCGGACAGGACTCTCGGGACCTGGTGTAACGGCCCCGGGTTGAACCCCTATTAGATTTTGTCTGTTCTTTTCCTTTTGTGCATCATCATACATCATATCATCCACAAGATTTTATCAACTAAACATTATTTTAAATAAAAACTATTTTCTTTCCCTCTCATATGGTTATTACAATAAAACCTTCCCTTGTCTTTTCATTAAATAAAACCCTTGCAAAAATAAAATGTTGGAAATGTTTTGTATTTGCTTTTGTCTCTATCCCCCTCCACCTCTGATTTCAAAACTCATTTTTGTTGACCAGGTTTCAAAACCAGTTTCAAATAAAAAGGAACATTTTTTTTTGTTAAAAGCCAAACCCTAACCCCTCTGATCTGAGCTCCTCTTCCCCTGGCCCTTTTCTCTGCCTGGCGGCCACCTAGCTCCAGGCCACCTTCTATTCCTTTCTTGTCTAGCCCGGCCCAATTCTTCTTACCATTTCGGCCTTCTCCTTGCTTCCACCTTTTCTTCCTCCTGTCGACAGCCTATGGTGGACAGAGATGCGTCCACCTGCTCCCTGCGTGGTCCTCCCCTCCTCACACGGCTCCCATGTTTTCCCCTCCTGCAGATAAGACCGTCCATGCAACCTGTCCTTCCCAGATATGCCTCTTTTTCTTTCCTCCTCTCCACGACAAGAAACATATGGGGGAACCCCATGACCGTCGCAACTTCCTCGCCGTCTCCCCATCACATCCGGCCGCCCCTCGCCACGCCGAAGCCACCAGAAGGACCACCGGTTCGTCCTCGTTCTCCTGATACCCCCAATCGAGCCGGGGACACCCTCAACCGATGGTCCCATCCAAGTTCTTCCCGAGTCCGGCCGCCGTTCGTCGATCGTGGTGTCGCCGTCTGACTCTCCCCGCCCTCTCGGACCTCGCCAACGTCTTCCAGGTCATCCCGCGCATCTCTCCGACCCCTCCAAGTTCTTCCTCCCTCTCCCTTTCGCTCCGCCACCAGTGACCATCGGCCGTCCTTGTAGGTGTCCGCCGTCCTGCTTTCACCGGTGACACCCAAGGCAGCATGCCGCCCTCTCTTGGTTCCCCGCAGTGAGGCGCGTCCCCAGCACCTACTCCTCGTCACGGTTCGCCCTCCCTCGACGGCACCATCCTCGACAAGGACGTAGACACCGCCGGGTTTTCTACCTCTTCGCTACGCCCGTTGATCTGAGCGCCTTCTCTGATTCCCCCGATCCGTCGACGACGCCACATCTTTTGGCATCGCCGCTCCCTGTCTCCAAGACCTCCACACCGCCGTTACCCCTCCCCGAGCTCGCCGTTGGCCTCCTCCTGGACAGATCCTAGACAACGCCATCACCATGATCCCCTTCGTCAGTTTTGTCAGAAACCAACAGAGCAGCAGCAACCCTCGCCAGCTCAGTCTCCATGTGGGCGTCCTGGGCCCCACGAGTCAGTCGATGTGGCTGGCAGCTCCCCGGGTGAGAAACATTATCCTAGATCCAGATCGGATCTGGACGCTTTTGCAATAAGACCCCTATCTATTTTGTTTACCTACCCGCAGTCCCTGCATCTGACCATTTCACGAAAAACCCCTGCAGCTTCTGTGAACCATCCTGGACCCCCTGCCTCGTCAGCTCCTCCCGGCCCCGCGTGTCAGTCGCTCAGGTTAGTCTCCGCCTGGGTGAGAAAAGCTTTTCCTTTTTCTCTATTTTCCAGAAATTTCTGAAAATGTGTATATCTTGCTAAAATCATATCTTTTAATCTGTATCTCGGAATAAAAAGTGTTGTATATGAAAATTTATCAAAAAAATGCAAGGATCATCAATATGCCATCCATTCATCTATTTGCATCTTGCATCATGTCGTGCTATGATAGGTTCTGCATTTCACCTAATATATATGCGGAGTATTTCGGGTACCGACTAAGGTTTTCCCCGCTCCGTTTAATATTGAAGTATTTCACCCCTACCATGTTGTGCCATGCTAATCAACACTTAAATTTGCCGGTATAAATGCAACTCCAACCCTATTTTGTTTGTCTGGGGTTCCAACTCCGCTTAAACTGGATAAGTCGCACTGCATCATCCTTGCCATGTCATGCATGCCATCTCGATCTTGCCGGTTCTTCATCCGTAGTAGTAAGATTTGCATCCGTTGTGTGTTCCAGCATTTGCTTCTTCCCGGATAGGATCGCGAAGTGGTGTTGTGAGATACGACAAGTCCGCCGGATGTTCCTCGGCAATCTTAACAGGCAAGCATTTCCTAAGCTCCTGTCTCTGCAGGAGTCACTCACCTATTTTATTTTGCCTTCTCTCTTATGCTAGCCTTGATTTGCATTCTTGTCACGTGTCTTACCCACTTGTTACCTCAAGCAGCCCATATTGCCTCCACCACCCTCCTACAGCTGTTGTTTGGTTATCGGGTCTGCCTTGCGAGTCGTAGTGCATGCTAGTTCTATTATATATCGTTCGTCATCGTTATCTTATCGGGTTATCTGTTGGGGAATCATGACCCTTGGTTTATGGATATATTTGTTGGACATACTCATGCTTTGCTTAATTGTTAACAACTAAAATTGTAAGTAGAGGCATCTGTGTGCCCCTTTGCGAAAGCATCAGAACTTTGACTCGCTAGTGTCCCCTATGACACGAGTTCTTGTTATCTGTTCCGAGATGGAGCGCTCTACCCGTACGTGGGGATTACTATTGGGACCCCGCTCACCCATTACCTTTTTTCAAGTCTGTTGAAAAGGGGGCCACAACCTTGGTTTTATTTGCTCTTATGCACGATTTACTTCATGTTGCCTTCGGGTGTTTATATTCTATATTGTACTGCATAATTGCTAGATGACTTATGTAGTGCATGGCTGTTAGTGCCCGCCTAGACGCCTACGCAACCCTGAGTCCGCTTCGGAGTACGGACGAACTTCGTTACAGATAGCTTAGTGGGGTGGCCCCCCTAGACTTTCTTGTTGAACTGAGAACGGTCTTGTTGTGAGACTCCGCCGTAATTAAGCAAGTTCGAGCATGCGTATGGTTACATTTGGGCAACCCCTGCAGGGTGTACATCTTATCGATAAGCCGTGTCTGCGATTATGGACGACTGGGAATTGTATAGCTCGATTATAGAATAACTGACACCTTTATGTTGCTGCTAATAATATGTTAATAACTTGCGTAGTAATTTAGCATTACTGTAAAGGTTACTTAATAAAACTTGTCCAACCGTGTGAGTGCCTTTGTCAGTACTTCCGTTGCGAAGGGGGTAACGCATCGGTTGGGTTATGTTTGCAGAGTATAGAACTGTTAGTTTATGCGCCCTCTCAACTCCTCTGATAGACGAATGTTGTAGAGTGTCTCTATAGGTTTTTAGTGCTTGGGCGCTGCCGCTTAACCCCACCATATTGCCTATGACGTTCCTCTTGCGTCCTCTAAGTCCCCAGCGTGCCTCAAGTATAAAGGACGACTGGTTGACGAATGCTTATACGTCTCGAAGTCTTGTTAAGTACGAACCCGTACTTATTAATGCTTTGGGACATAACCGGGAAAGTATGAAGACATGTTCGATGAAGACGACGTTAGCAATGTTACCCTTTCGGCTTGGCCTGGGCAGGGTTATGGATGCCACTGGTTATCTTCAGGACTCTTAGTCCAATTTGTATCTTGTCCGTACTCGAACGTATTTGATCTTCTGTATTGATTTGGACCTTTGTATTGTATATTTGTATTTTCACTCATTGGAGTCGTTGTTGTAATATATGTTTCTTGTGGGCTCTATTGTAATCCTGTTGTAATGTTACCGCTCGTGTTAATTCCTCTGGCATCACGTGTGTGATTCATCGCGCACGTCGTGTCGGAGGGTGTCTCAGAATCGATATCGTGCAGATTTCGGCGGGTTCGCTGGGATCCTCATGGTACCGGTTCCGGGGCGTCACACCTGGCATGTTATATAAAGTCCAGGAGAGGACCTGCCGAACAACAACACATGAAACCCCCGCAATCTAGCATACACAAACCCTAGAAACCTTGCCTCCCGGCGAGTTCACCATAGAAATCTATTGGCTGCCCCATTGTAACCTATTTTACTCGATCAAACAAGATAAGACAAGCAGGAAGTAAGGGTTTTACCCTCATCGAGGGCCCTGAACCTGGGTAAATCTCACTCCCTGTTCGTTTGGTGTCCGATGTCTCGTGTTAACCTGCAGGATTCCATCAACCCTAAGCCCCTTATGGTGGGCATTTCCGAGGAGCTCCCTCCTTAATTTGCGTCGTCTGTGAGAAACCTGCTGGTACAAGGCACTTCATCGTCTATTTCGATCGTGTCGGCTACATCTTCGCCGGCATCACCACCATCATCGTCTCCATCATCGCCAAACTCGGGGAACTCGATTTGTTTCGGGTCCTCCGAGTTCACTCGGCACACTGACGCGTCGTGTTCATCCTTCTCGGGACTGCACAGCGGGATGGACATGACGTTCGGGAGTGTCCACTTCCGCGTCGACTCTGGTGGCGTTCTTCGGCTCCCGGACCCGATCGCTTTTGGCGTGGCGAAAACCACGACTTCATCGACATCTACGTCTACTTCTTCATCATCAACCGCAGTTGATCCATCGACTGCACCATCGGTGAAGGCTCCGGCATCTCCATCATCATCATCATCACCGCGCCATACCATGCCCACCATGTCTGTCGTGTGTGATGACTCCAAAACATCGGATCTGACATCATATTACTGCCTTGACTATGACAACAGACACAAACTCGGTTCTGATGTTCCTCGCTTCATCTGCAGCATTGACAAGGAAAGCATCGGCAAGCACACCATCTCTCTATCCAGGACTCGACCGGTGCATTACCAGGTCTGCGTTGGTAACATTGCGCACGTAGAAAACGATCATCATCAGGATGGAAACGCTACTGATAGCGCCACCATTGAAGTCTCCCAAACAGAGTGGGATACAACTCAAAGGTGCGTTCGGCTAGTCAGAGAACAATCGGGTCTCAACCGACGACGATTGGTGGCTAATCGGTCAAAATCTATCACCAAACTAATGGAAACCACTAACAGCTGGGCTGATGGCGAATATCGCGCAAGAAAATCACGTCCGCTTAGTGACAACGATGAAAGCAATCGAAGGTACCCGCGTAACATCGGGAGCAGACATGAGCTCCAAAAAGGAGAAGAGATTTTAATGACGAAACAATTGATTGCACCGACAAAACCACCACCAGTCGCGCTTATCAGTGGAATGATCAGTATGACGAGCAATGTGGCGAGCGACGGGCTAGTAACCGTAATGGACCTGGGAGTAGCCGACATAATTTCTTCCCTCGGGTACCCAACCTACCAGCCATGGAGCAACTAAATGCCCCCTGTTATTTGCACGTTTACATCGATCCAAAAGATAACATCAAGAAACCAACTCACTTGCTCAAAGGTTGTCGACAATTCCTCGAGACCCAAAATATGTACGAAGAATTGAGGTCCTACTTCGACACATAGGAGCACCCGACAATACAGGGTACAACTGCCTCCAGTCAACCGCTCGAGCTACAGGAACATCCTCGCGTCCCAGCCGAAGTCTTTCCTCGAGATTCAAAAGGCTGGCATCTCTAAAAGGGAGTCTAAGAAGTTTACGCGCATCGAATGGTCAGAGCAAAGCATCTTATTTAGTAGGGCCGATCATCCGACGGTTGTACCCAGACCTGGTCACGCCGCCCTAGTACTCGAAGCACAGATTGGTGGGTTCAACATGAGTAAGGTGTTCATGGATGGTGGCAGCGGTTTAAACCTTTTGTTCGCAAACACAATGAAGGCAATGGGTATTACAGTCGATATGCTACAAGAATCTGACATAGGTTTTCACGGCATTATCCCGACCCTACCCGCATATCCCCTTGGCAAAATCTCATTGGATGTTGTTTTTGGTACACCCGACAACTTCAGGAAGAAGAGACTCAAGTTCGAGGTAGTGAATTGGGAATCACAGTACCACACTATTCTTGGCAGACCAACATTCGCTAAGTTCATGGCAGTTCCTCATTATGCGTACCTGAAACTCAAGATGCTTGGCAATAATGGGACCACTATAACTGTTCATGGAAGTTTCTCTCGTTCCGATAACTGCGACAAAGCCTTCCATAAGATCGCCTCCAAATTCGGAGTCAGCGAAGAGCTCAATGCACTAGACGTACTCACCGATCACAAGCAGCCACCTACCGACAATCGGAGTACAAAAGCCGACGAGTTTGACGCTGCCAAAGAAGCAAAGAAGCATCAAGTGCATCCCTGTGACCCGAAGAAAACAATCAACGCGTCGGCCGACCTCACTCTCGCATAGGAAGGCGCGCTCATTGAGTTCCTCCATGAGCACTGGGAAATATTTGCATGGGAGTCATCCGACATGCCAGGTATTCCCAGGGAACTCGCTGAGCACGCCCTCAATGTTGACCCTAAAGCTAAACTTGTCCAACAAACATTGCGTCATTTTTCGGAACCAAAGCGTAAAGTCGTCGGTGAAGAAGTTAATCAGCTCCAGAAAGCTGGGTTCATCCGAGAACTTAAGGAAGCCAAGTGGGTAGCTAACCTAGTAATGGTGCCGAAGAAGGATACAACAACTCTCCGCATGTGCATCGACTTCACGAGCCTCAACAAGCATTTCCCAAAGGATCACTTTCCGATGCCACGTATCGACCAAATAATCGACTCCACGGCGGGGTACGACTGCCTCTCTTTCCTCGATGCTTATTCTGGATACAACCAAATCAAACTCAAGGAAGAAGATCAAGAATTAACGGTGTTCATTACACCGCATGGTGTCTACTGTTACAACGTCATGACCTTCGGATTGAAAAATGCAGGCGCAACCTATCAACGAAGTATGCAAGCCTACCTCGGGGAACATATTGGCAGGAATATCGAGGTCTACATCGACAACATCGTCATCAAGACCAGAAACGCCGCCATGCTCATCGACGACCTCCGTGGACCTTCAACAATCTCGATCGTTACAAAATCAAGCTGAACCCGAAGAAATGTTTCTTCGGGGTACCCGGAGGCCAAGTACTCAGGTACTTTATATCTGCTCGGGGGATCGAAGCCAACCCCCTTCAAATTAAAGTTGTCCTTGACATGGAACCACCAAGAAACTTACAGCAGGTGCAGTAGCTGGCAGGACGGGTGGCAGCTCTCAACAGATTCATCGCTAAGTTGGGAGAAAAGGCGCTACCCTTCTATCAATTGATGAAGAAATCAGAAAAGTTCGAGTGGACCACAGAAGCACATGAAGCTTTCGATAACCTCAAGAAAGTTCTATCGACTTCCCTGATTCACGTCACCCCGCATGATAGGGAACCAATGCTACTCTCATCGCCGGAACAATTCGAGTGGTCAGCACCATGCTAGTAGTCGAACGTGAGGAAGAAGGGAAAGTCCACGGCGTATAGCATCCCGTCTATTATATCAGTGAAGTACTCACACCAGCTAAACATCGGTACCCACATTATCAGAAGTTGGCATATGCTGTATGGATGACAACACGAAAGCTGCATCACTACTTTGCGGAGCATCTGATTATCGTCGTCACCGAGGCTCCGCTAAAGAACATACTCACCAATACGAATGCTACATGTCGGGTATCTCAGTGCGCCATAGAGTTGGCACCACACGATATTTCCTATGTCAATCAAGCATCCACCAAATCCCAGGTCCACCCAGGTTTCTTCGTAGATTGGATTCAGTCACAAACGCTGGTTGCTCCCGATATGTTGGGTTCATGGACCATGTACTTCGGTTGGCTCAAAGCGAAACATGGGTGTTGGCGCAGGAGTAGTACTCATATCACCTCAAGGCGACAAGATGAAGTATGTATTAAGGATGGACTTCCCGATGCCAACAAACAACGAACCAGAATATGAGACATTGTTGCATGGCATGCGTATGGCCAAAGCATGCGGCGCCACACGCTTGGATATTTACGGAGATTCAAATCTCGTTGTCCAGCAGTCGATGAACTTATGTGATGCGGTCAGTGACAATATGATTGCTTACCGCCAAATGTAACAATCGATGAACCTATGCGATGCGGTCAGCGATAATATGATGCTTACCGCCAAATGTACCAGTCGATGGAAGCCAAGTTTGATGGTGGCGAACTGAAACATATCGGTAGAGCCAACAATGAAGAAGCCGACACTCTGGTAAACATCAGTTCCACCTGCTGCACGATTCCAGACGGAGTTTTCTACGAAGTAATCAATCAGCAATCTATCGAAGTTAAAACCTCGGCACCCCCCATACAGTCGGCTACCGACTCGGGGGTTGCGCTTCGAACAATCGATGAAAATATCACTACTGGCCCAATCTAGCAAGTTATGCTCCTTGAGCCTCTCTGGACCAAGATTTTCCTTGCATATTTACTTCGCCATGAACTGCCTGATGACCCGGCAGAGGCACGGCGTATTGTGTGCCGCTCTAAGGCGTATATAGTGGTAGCAGGCGAACTCTACAAACAAATTATATCTAGCATATTTCAACGGTGCATCGCGAGGATGGAAAGGCCTTATTGCGATAAATACACGAAGGCACGTGCGGCCATTATGCAAGAAGCTGGGCACTTATAGCTAAAGCCTTCAGAGCTGAGTTCTATTGGCCAACAGCAGCACCAGACGTCATGGAAGTGGTCATGAAATGTGATCCCTGTTAACGCTTCGCACCGAAACCGCATGCCCCAGCCACAGATCCTATGACAATACCTCTTGCGTGGCCCTTTGCGCAATTGGGACTCAATCAAGTCGGGCCAATGCCAAAATTTTGCCAGGAGGACATACTTACCTATTGTTTGCAGTCAACAAGTTCACCAAATGGATCGAAGCTATACCAGTCACCAATCAAATAGTCACGACAGTTGTCAAGTTCTTCGATGGTATCACTTGTCGTTTCGTTGTACCTCGCAACATCATCACAGACAACGGAAGCAACTTCGCCTCTGACGAGTTTCACAAATTTTGCAAAAAGCTCGGCATCAAACTCAGTTTTGCTTCGGTTTCGCATCCTCAAACCAATGGACATGTGGAGAGGATTAACGGTCTAATTTGTGATGGAATAAAAAAGCGTCTCACAAAGGCAGTTGGTGCATGGTTCGAAGAGTTACTATCGGTACTTTGGAGCCTGCCTACCAACACCAAACAGATCGACGCAATATACTCCTTTCTTTCTGGTACTTGGAGCTGAAGCTGTTCTGCCTGCTGATGTCCTTTTTAAAGCACCTCGGGTTGTTGCATACAACGAGAGTGCTTCTATTCAAGCACTTCAAGACGTTGTGGACCTAGTAAACAAAGCTCGAGACATTGCTTTTGCTAGGATAACTGTGTATCAACATGCGATACAAATCTATCACAGCCGAAGGGTACGCACCCGAAACTTTAACGTCGGGGATCTAGTACTGCGATTGAAACAAAAGGGAAATCTGAAGCTAGAATCTCCTTGAGAGGGACCTTACATCGTCACCGAAGTCATCCCAGGAGGCGCCTATCGTATCAAGAATACTTCAATAGGATTGGTGGAAGGCAACCCATGGGATATTGCGCAATTGCGACAATTATATGTTTAGGCCTTTTTTTGCCTTCCTTTATTTCATTCAAATAAGGCTTCTTAGCCATACTCAAGACAATGTATACCTCAGTTGCATATTATTTATAAAACTTCTAGTTCACACACTTATTACATCGATTACTATAGACATACCTGCAAAATTGTTCGGGAGTTAATGGAAAATCTTCGGCTACTAAGTTTACTCCCATCGGGAGCGCTGGAGTACAAAGAAAATACATCATCCACACGATGATGATCTCAAAATTTCTCTTACATATACTGTCAAATATGGTAAGCATACCCGAAAATACTCGGGGGCTGCAGACAATAGTTTTTATCTTATGATTTCCATCAAAGCCTCATGGAGCATTCGAGTGCTGCGATTGATGGAAATAGCATACATAAAAATATGAACGTTTCCACAAAGCCTCACGGAACATGCGAGTGCCGCAATTGATGGAAATTATACAAATCAAAAGGCGCACGCTGGTACATCGTACTTATGATACATAAGCTACAAAGCCAATCGTGCACATGCTTCCCTCGTTGACTCGGGGGTTGCTGCCGATATAAAATCAAAACACATACATACGGCTCAGCAAAACATATTTGCGATTACTACAGGACCGTCTAACGCACAAACTGACTTGATGACTCAGTTGCCTTCGACATCGTTCAAATAAAATTTCCATCTTCGAATCAAGTGGACTTACGGTCCCTTTGAATATTCACAAAAGTCATCGACTGCACCCGATGTTATAAAAGAACATCTTCAACATAAATTGATGTTATAAAAGAACATCATCGACGGTGGTGTTAAAAGAACATCTTCATTACAGTAGAAGATTATCTTTGATTGCAAGTATGACTTGTAAAGGTCAAAGACATTTGTAGTAATTACAATGCAAATATCGCACCAAGTGTGTAAGCATTCGACGTCTCCTTCAAATCATGACCCCTTGATCAGGTCGAGTCCACAAGCTTCTTTCAGTACCTGCCTCCATTCTGGCAAGTATAGTTGAAGATGGGTGCCTTGCGATAGGGTAATATTGTTGAAGTTCCACATCGGCTTTAGCAATTAATTCTAACTTAAGCGTTGGGTAATGAGCCAGCACAAAGGCAAATGCAAGCTCGGCTCCAGTGAGGATCTCCCTGCGTACCAAAGCCTGAACTCTAACAGGATTCTTGAATCTAGTCATCAAAGCCAATAGAGTTGAAGGGGACGGATCAAGAGGAAACATGGTTTTCCACACCATGGCCAGGTTTGCTTGACATTTGTCAAAGAAACCATGCACCTACTCCACCCGATACTTAAATTTGGCCACACTTGCAGCTTTTGATCTATTGGTCCATATTGTGCTCTGCGGTTGCGATAAGTCAGTCATGGCTTCAATCTTATCATGAACACGCTTATTTTCTTCCAGTGCGTTCAAAGCAATGACTGTCAAAGACAAAGGACAATCAAGTCATAAGAAGGCTAAGAGCATCAGAAGAATCTAAAGGACAAGAAAACATCGATTGCTTACAATTTAGGCTTTCGGTGGCTTTCTACAGCTCGGCTAAAGCATATTGCTCGACTTCTGCAGCTAGCTCACCTTTCTTTTTCACCACCGCTGCCATAGCGTGAATACCAACAAGGTCTTCTTCCATTTGGGATATTCTGCTGTGTAATTGATGCACAACTTCAGAGTCATTACCTGCAGCATAACTCAGAGAACTTTCGGCATGAAAAACAGTCGAAGTCACCTGCAAAAATTATTGGACATACATATTCAGAAAACCAGCAAAAAGTTCATCAATATCAATTCCCATCGGGAGCATCAAAAGCATTCCATTCAGAAATATGTTCACAAAAGTAGGTACTGGAAACAGAGCCAGCATGTTTCATTACATGATGATGGTTAAAATGGTATTCAGATTACAATTAAGGCATCATATAATTAAGGCGCCCGAGTTTGCACAGATGAGGTTGGGACAACTTCAGAAGCAAATTGTTTCTTCTAATATTCTACCAACTTGAGGAGCTGGCGTGCACATCTGCGTGCCAGATCACTATAAAGACCAAGGTCGACAGTTGAGCCATCCTCGTTCTTCGGGAGTGCCTTTGTCAAGCGCTCCTGTCGGCTTCAAAGTCATATCCCATTAAAAGTTGGAACGCAAGAAGCGCTCCATAGATACGTGAATGACGCTTCAGTACCTCGATACTGATGTCGGTGTCGATAAAGAAAGCGTTCACCAGCTCCTCCAAAGTTCTCTCCTGATCCAGCTTCCGGAATATCAATCAAAATAACTTTGACAGAGCTCCCTTGGCCTTCTTCAGAAGTTCTTGAATTTGGTCGCTGGAGTCCACGGCAAAAGAGATGGCGTCCAACATGGAATCCACCTGAATCCTGTTGGTGCGGTCGATAGGTATGTCGACAGCACCTAAAGCATTACGAAGAATAAGCATTATAAGATGAAGAGAATTTGGCGAAGAAAGGGGGATAAAGGAGTCGAAGAAATTTACCTAGCGGGCTATCGATAGATTTACGGAGATCGCCCTCCTTCTTGTCTGCTTGGGCTTGAGCCTCAATCTTCTACTGCTTCTCCTCCCTTATCTTCGCCTTCAGCAGATCTAGCTCTTTCTTCAAATTCGCGGCTTCTCCTTGAGCTTCAGTTGTCAGTTGTTTTGCTCTTTCAAGTTGATCAGTCGAAGACTTGGCAACCTCTCAGAGACGGGCATTTTGAGCTTCAAGGTGGATGAATTGGGCAGCAAAGTCCACCACCATATCTACTGCAGCCTGAATAGGCCGCAATAATGAAACAAAGTGTTTATCAAAACAAATTTCAAGATCATCAAAGCCAACACTCGGTTGCAACCAGCCAACTATAGGCTCGTGGACTACTCGAGTATGGATTGTTAGAAACAAAAGGGAATATGCAACAACACTTAGTTGTCCATCCGAAGACGATGGAATAGGGCCATCTGCTAAAGGAGTAATCGGAGGAGGGTTTTCTTTAACCTTCCTCACCGCCCTTCTCGGTGCAGGAGGAAGGATTGGCGCTTCCTCAGAAGACACCGACACTACATCCTTTGTCGACACCGTCCTTTCGGAAAAGATCTTCTCCTTTTTCGAGGGAGGAGGATCTATGTCTCCGTTAGAATTGATGAAAAGGCATTGATCAAATCAACTGTAGACTACTCAAAATTTCAACAAGACGTACTCAAAATTCCAACAAGACGTGAAGAAAAAAATACTTACGAGTCAGACATCAAATCATCTTCGTTGGCATAGAAACTCGATGATCTTTTGGATGCCGGAGCTGCCGAAGCTCCGGGAGCTGCCACATCAGGAAGATTATGATTAGCATCATCGTCATTTTCCCCGCTAGGGCTTGACTCCGTTGTATCAACTAATTCATTGACAGCCGCCTTTCGGCGCCTGGCAATAAAAGGCGCGTCATCATCTTCTTCTTCCTTTTCTCCTTCGGAGGCGTCACTATCCTCGACTACCTTGGTATTTTCTTCGATATCCTCAGAGAGGTCATGATCTTCGGGAGATGCTCCACTCTCGAGTGAAGGAGGAAAGCACCTCACGACAGTAGATGCCTGACAAGATAAGGAAAAATCATCAGTATCGAATGAATAATAAATCGCGTATGAAACAGTCAAGCAATGAAAGTCACCTCAGCAGGAAGATGACGAAACTCAAACGGGGACTGGATTGATGTTAGGGATATGGAGTCTTCTTGGTTGAAGTACTTCAAACGCCTAGCTTCGCCTAGAAGCTCTTTCTCTGTGAGATCTGTCAAGTTGATCCGTGTTACATCCTTGGGGCCAGTGTGTTGGAGATATGCCCAAGAGGCAATAATAAAGTGGTTATTATATATCTTTATGTTTATGATAAATGTTTGCATACTATGCTATAATTGTATTAATCGAAACATTGATACATGTGTGTTGTGTAAACAACCAGAGTCCCTAGTAAGCCGCTTGTATAACTAGCTTGTTGATTAATAGATGATCATGGTTTCGTGATCATGAACATTGGATGTTATTAATAACAAGGTTATGTCATTAGATGAATGATATAATGGACACACCCAATTAAGCGTAGCATAAGATCACTTCATTAAGTTCAATTTGCTATAAGCTTTCAATACATAGTTACCTAGTCCTTCGATCATGAGATCATGTAAATCACTTATACCGGAAGGGTACTTTGATTACATCAAACGCCACTGCGTAAATGGGTTGTTATAAAGGTGGGATTAAGTATTCGGAAAGTGTGAGTTGAGGAATATGGATCAAGAGTGGGATTTGTCCATCCTGATGACGAATATATATACTCTGGGCTCTCTCGGTGGAATATCGTCTAATTAGCTTGCAAGCATGTGAATGGTTCACAAGAGATGATATACCATAGTACGAGTAAAGAGTATTTGTCGGAGACGAGGTTGAACGAGGTATGGAGATACCGATGATCAAACCTCGGACAAGTAAAATATCGCGTGACAAAGGGAATCGGTATCGTATGTAAATGGTTCAATCGATCACTAAGTTATCGTTGAATGTGTGGGAGCCATTATGGATCTCCAGATCCCGCTATTGGTTATTGGTCGGAGAGGAGTCTCAACCATGTCTGCATAGTTCACGAACCGTAGGGTGACACACTTAAGGTTTGATGTCGTTTTAAATAGATATGGAATATGGAATGGAGTTCGAATGTTGTTCGGAGTCTCGGATGGGATCCGAGACATCACGAGGAGGTTCGGAATGGTCCGGAGAATAAGATTGATATATGGGAAGTCATTTTCCGGGGTTCGGAAAAAATCCGGTGTTTTGACCGAAGCTTCTAGAAGGTTTTGGAAGGACCGGAATAGTCCGGAATATTGTGGAAGGTTCCTGAAGTGTCCGGGACGACCCGGGCTGTCTAAGGAAGTCCGGAGGGTTCCATAATAGGTGTATCCATGTTTTCCTTAAGGGTTAAGAAGTTTCCCCTAAGGCAGATTCGGATTTTGCAAAAGAGTCCTAGTTCTAGTAGGTTTCGGCTGACAGAAACCTACCGGAACTCTCCCAAACTTTGGGGGCAGGTCTTGGACGACCCAAGGGCCCCACACCAGGCCTTGGCATGGCCTGGGCGGCAGCCGCGCCACCACATGGTATGGCCGGCAAGTGGGTCCCCCTGGGCTACCCAGGTGCCTCCCTACCCCTTTCATGCGTAAAATTTTTGTAGATATTTTCTTGAATTTTTTGAGAAACTTTATTTTTGGGCAATTTTCAGAATTTGAATAATGATTCTAACACAGGAAAACAATTATGGAATGATGAAAAACAAATTCAAAACCAAATCTACAGCAACTCTAAGATATTCTAATATAAAGTCAATCAATAGTACATAGGTGAATACATAGTTTCATTCATGCAAAATTACTTTTCTAACAAGGTTGTTCAAGTCTTGTTACCAAAACAATTTTATATGAATCAAAACTTTGCATTTCACTATATGATTATGTTACCTCGATCTTGACAGGCATAGTCCCAATCATGACAATATAATTTTCTTTCTTTGGCATTGGCAAAGGCAAATGAAATTTCTCAATTTGGATGGTATCAATATTAATAATTGAATTTAGACCATATTTGCTATCAATCTTCTTCGGAAAATAAACCATGTGCTCTTTTTCATCAACACTGAAAGTTAATTTTCCTTGGTCGCAATCAATAATAGCCCCTGCAGTGTTAAGAAAAGGTATCTCAAGAATAATAGACATATTATCATCTTCAGCATTTCCAGCACAACAAAGTCAGTTAATATGATACAATGATGAGCAACTTGAACATGAACATCCTCACATATACCAACATGAATAGTAGACTTATCAACCATTTGCAAGGATATATCAGTTGGTATTATTTTTTCCAGATCAAGTCTCTTATAGAGAGAAAAAGGCATAACACTAACTCCTGCTCCCAAGTCACATAGAGCAGTTCTAACATAATTATTTTTGATGGAGCATGGAATAGTGGGTATACCTGGATCACCAAGCTTCTTTGGAATCTTGCCATTAAAGGAATAATTAGCAAGCATAGTGGAGATATTCTCATTTGGAATCTTCCTTTTATTAGAGACAATATCTTTCATATACTTTGAATAAGGAGGCAATTTAATAGCATCAGTCAAAGGAATTTGCAAAAACAAAGGTTTCATCCATTCACATAACTTATTATAATGTTCTTCTTCCTTCGATTTATGTTTCTTATCAGGAAAAGGCATTGGTTTTTGCACCCAAGGTTCTTTCTCACTACCATGTTTAGTAGCAATGAAATCTTCCTTAGTGTATTTTGTATTTTTAGTATGCTTTTCAGGTTCTTCTTAAATTTCTTTTTTATCAGGAGCATCATTTTTATCATTACCACTTTCAATTTCAGCATCAGAGATAGATATACTATTAGGATCTTTAGCAGGTTTAGAGGATTCTACAACAATTTTCTTTTTCTTTTTATTTTTCTTAGACTTGGTCCTAACATCATTAGCTTGTTGAGAATCTTGTTCAATTCTCTTTGGATGTCCTTCAGGATATAAAGGATCCTGTGTAGAAATACCACTTCTAGTTCTTATTTCATAAGTATGTTTTTCCCTAGAAGCATTAACTAGCAAATATTTTTGCACTTCAGTGAGCTGATCAATTTGAGTTTGAACCATATGGAAATGTTTAACAAGCATTTTTAACATCATTAGAGGTTGCTCCCACAATATCATTCAAATAATTGATGGCTCTAGAATTTTCCATTAGATGATTTTCCACTTTCTTATTAAAATTATCTTGCTTAACAATATAATTATCAAATTCATCTAAGCATTGATCAGGAGGTTTGGAGTAGGGAATATCTCTACTATCAAAGCATTGGAGAGACTGTACCTCAATAATGGAAGAACGAGGGATTGGCTTACATAATTCTTCTACAGGTGGTAGATTCTTCACATCTTTACATTTAATACCCTTCTCCTTAAGAGATTTGTTTGCTTCTCTCATCACTTCATCATTTAATTCAATAATTGCCCTCTTCTTTGGTGTTGGTGTTGGCTCAGGTGTAGTCCAATCATAATATGTTTTGCTTATTTTAGCCAATAATTCTTCAGCTTCAGCAGGAATTTTTTTCCTGAAAACACAACCAACACAACTATCTATGTATGTCCTAGATTCAACAGTTAGTCCATTATAAAATATATCAAGGACTTAATTTTTAGCTAATGGATGTTTAGGTAGTGCTTTAATTAAAGAACAAAATCTTACCCAAGATTCAGGCAATTTCTCTCCTTCTATCTGCACAAAGTCAAACATTTTCTGCAAAGCGGCATGTTGGGCACTAACAGGGAAATATTTCTGAAAGAAATCATTAACCAAACCAATAGGACTATCAATAGATCTGGGAGACAAATTATCATACCAAATTTTAGCTGCTCCTTTCTGAGAGAAAGGGAAAATTATAGTGACAAAATAAGTGCGTATCTTAATATCATCAGAGAATAAATTGCTCAAAGTAGAGAGTTCATTCATATGTTTCATAGCAGTTTCATTTTCAGTACCACAAAAAGGTTCTTTCTCAACAATAGATATGTAAGATAAATCCAGAGAGAAATCATAATCCTTATCTCTAATGTTTATGGGAGATGTGGCAAACTTAGAATCAGGAGACAATTTATATCTAACAACTTGCCTTTCAAGAAGACTTTTAATAGCGCTTGCATCTCTAGTAGCATGACATTCTGCAATGAAGTCATCATCAAGTTCAATATAAGTTTCATCAAGATCATAACTAGGATCCCCCTAGCTTCAGGTGAACTAACATGTGTAATAATATTTTCAGCATTTTCAATTTGTTTAGCTCTAGCAATTGCCGTATCTAGGAAAGGACCTAACGAACTACTCTTATCAAGCACAGTAGAAGCATCATCAAAATCATCAGGAGCATTATCAGAATCAACAGAAGTAGCAGCATGTGGTGGAGTAAGAAGCTTATTCATAACAAATGGCGAATCAAGAGCAACAGAGGTGTTCAGAGTTGTACCTCTTCTTGTAGTGGATGGCAATATAGGGAACTTCGATTCAGGAGCTTGCCCCATATTAAATAAATTGCAGCGAATAATATCACCTTCAAGTTGGCTTGTAAATAAAGCTATGCTCCCCGGCGACGGTGCCAGAAAATAGTCTTGATGACCCACAAGTATAGGGGATCGCAACAGTCTTGGAGGGAAGTAAAACCCAAATTTATTGATTTGACACAAGGGGAGACAAAGAATATTTATAAGCTTTAATAGATGAGTTGTCAATTCACCTGCACCAGGAAATAGACTTGCTCGCAACAGTTTATCAGTAGTGACAGTTTTATAGCAGTGGTAGTAGTGAAGTAACAGTAGTAATGAAATAAAAATTGCAGTAGCGATGATTGCAGTAGATAACATGATTAAAATACTGTAGGCACATGGATGGATGAATGGGCGCTGGATGAATGATTTAGTTCATATAGTAAGAATTATATGGGCATTGCAAGTAATGACGATAAAAGCATCCTAGCATAAGATAACCATAGGCATGTGTTCCTATTTAGTCGTGCGTGCTCGCAATGAGAAACTTTCACGACATCTTTTGTCCTACTAGTCCGTTGCAGAGAGGCCTCAAGGGAAACTACTGGTAATTAAGGTACTCATTTTAATAGAGTACCGGAGAAAAGCATTAACACTCCGTGAACACACGTGATCCTCACATCTTAGCCATCCCCTCCGGTTATCCCAATTTCTGTCACTTTGGGGCCTCGGGTTCCGGACAACAACATGTGTATAAAACTTGCAGATATGATCAAAAACAATAATTATCGTCATGAATCAATAACATATTCAGATCTGAGATCATGACACTCGGGCCCAAAGTGACAAGCATTACACATAACAAGTTAGAACAATGTCAAAAATACTACCAACGGATACTAGGCACTATGGCCATAACATTCTTATAGCTATGACATGAACAATCTCATCCAATCCCTTCCATCCCCTACAACCTACATCGGGAAATTACTCACACATGGATGGGGGAATCATTGATGGTTGATGGAGAGGCGTCGGTGATGGTGATGATCTCCTCCAGTTCCCCATCCCGGCAGGGTGCTGATACGTCTCCGAGGTATCGATAATTTCTTATGTTCCATGCTACATTATTGATGATATCTACATGTTTTATACACATTATATGTCGTATTTATGCATTTTCCGGCACTAACCTATTAACAAGATGCCGAAGAGCCAGTTGCTGTTTTCTGCTGTTTTTGGTTTCAGAAATCCTACAAAGGAAATATTCTCGGAATTGGACGAAATCAACGCCCAGGGTCCTATTTTTGCACGAAGCTTCCACAAGACCGAAGGGGAAAGGAAGTGGGGCCACGAGGCGCCGCCACACTAGGGCGGCGCGGCCCAGGTCTTGGCCGCGCGGCCCTAGCGTGTGGGGCCCTTGTGTGCCCCCCCGCGTTGCCCTTCCGCCTACTTAAAGCCTTCGGCGCGAAACCCCCAGTACCGAGAGCCACGATACGGAAAACCTTACTGAGACGCCGCCGCCGCCAATCCCATCTCGGGGGATTCTGGAGATCATCTTCGGCACCCTGCCGGAGAGGGGAATCATCTCCCGGAGGACTCTTCATCGCCATGATCGCCTCCGGAGTGATGAGTGAGTAGTTCACCCCTGGACTATGGGTCCATAGCAGTAGTTAGATGGTTGTCTTCTCCTCTTGTGCTTCATTGTTGGATCTTGTGAGCTGCCTAACATGATCAAGATCATCTATCTGTAATACTATATGTTGTGTTTGTCGGGATCCGATGGATAGAGAATACTATGTTATGTTAATTATCAAGTTATTACCTATGTGTTGTTTATGATCTTGCATGCTCTCCGTTATTAGTAGAGGCTCGGCCAAGTTTTTGCTCTTAACTCCAAGAGGGAGTATTTATGCTCGATAGTGGGTTCATGCCTCCATTAAATCTGGGACGAGTGACGAGAAAGTTCTAAGGTTGTGGATGTGTTGTTGCCACTAGGGATAAAACATTGATGCTATGTCTAAGGATGTAGTTATTGATTACATTACGCACCATACTTAATGCAATTGTCTGTTGTTTTGCAACTTAATACCGGAAGGGGTTCGGATGATAACCTGAAGGTGGACTTTTTAGGCATAGATGCATGATGGATAGCGGTCTATGTACTTTGTCGTAATGCCCAATTAAATCTCACTATATTTATCATATCATGTATGTGCATTGTTATGCCCTCTCTATTTGTCAATTGCCCGACTGTAATTTGTTCACCCAACATGCTTTTATCTTATGGGAGAGACACCTCTAGTGAACTGTGGACCCCGGTCCTATTCTTTACATCGCATACAATCTACTGCAATTGTTCTTTACTTGTTTTCTGCAAACAATCATCTTCCACACAATACGGTTAATCCTTTGTTACAGCAAGCCGGTGAGATTGACAACCTCACTCGTTTCGTTGGGGCAAAGTACTTTGGTTGTGTTGTGCAGGTTCCACGTTGGCGCCGGAATCCCTGGTGTTGCGCCGCATTACATTCCGCCACCATCAACCTTCAACGTGCTTCTTGGCTCCTCCTGGTTCGATAAACCTTGGTTTCTTTCGGAGGGAAAACTTGCTACTGTCTGCATCACACCTTCCTCTTGGGGTTCCCAACGGACGTGTGTCAACTGCACGCATCAAGACCGTTTTCTGGCGCCGTTGCCGGGGAGATCAAGACACGCTGCAAGGGGAGTCTCCACTTCCCAATCTCTTTACTTTGTTTTTGTCTTGCTTTATTTTATTTACTACTTTGTTTGCTGCATTATATCAAAACACAAAAAAATTAGTTGCTAGCTTTACTTTATTTATTGTTTTGCACTCTATATCAAAAACAAAAAAAAAATTAGTTACTTGCATTTAGTTTACTTTTGTTATCATGTCTAGCTCTGTACCTGTTACTTCTTCACCTGAGGAATTAGTTTTTACTTTTAAACAAGGGGATGAGGAAAGTTTTAAAGATGCTTGGTCCAGGATTTTTACTTCTTATCGTAAAGCTGAACCTCAAATGACTCTAAGTTTGCTCCTTAGTAATTTTTATTTTGGTCTTATGATTCGCTATAGATATGCCTTGGATGCTCTAGTGGGAGGAGATTTCCTTCATTGCAATGGGGATCAAGCTTTTAATGCCATAAAGAAGTTGGTTGCATCACATGATTCAGCTAATAACTTTGATTCAGCCCTTATTAGCATTTATAATAGATTAAACACTCTTGAGACAAGTGCATCTCGCTTAAATGAAAATTATGGCTATATTCGTAACCGTCTTGATCAAGTTTTAGTGAACTCTGAACCTTCATTATGGGATCCTACTATTAAATTTGCTATCGGTGACCAAACTCTTCATGCTAATTGTGATATTATGTCTGAATTTTGCCTAATGCCCAAGAGAATTCATAAATCTTTGAAACTTTGGGGATTTGCTGAAGGGGGAGAAGGAATAACTCTTATTGATAACTCCGTTATAATTCCTAAAGGAATAGCTGCGGGTGTGCATACAACCATTCTTGGGAGAACAATATCCATTGATTATCTTGTCATTGAATGCGCAGGAACAGGACAAATCACACTCGGAAGATCCCTGCTGAAACTATTGGGAGCAAGTCATAGACATGAGAGAAGGCACCCTAAAATTCACCTCTACACCCAGGGGTAGCCATATATTCCCTAAGCCAAAGAGTAAGAAAAAGAACAAGAAAGGTAAGGGTAAAGCCCAAGGTAATGTCGATGCTTCATCTCTCGATAATACTTGATTTACACTTTCTGCGCCTAGCTGAAAGGCGTTAAAGAAAAGCGCTTATGGGAGACAACCCATGTTTTTACTACAATATTTTTGTTTTATATTTGAGTCTTGGAAGTTGTTTACTACTGTAGCAACCTCTCCTTATCTTAGTTTTGTGTTTTGTTGTGCCAAGTAAAGTCTTTGATAGTAAAGTTCATACTAGATTTGGATTACTGCGCAGTTTCAGATTTATTTGCTGTCACGAATTTCGACCTGCCTCCCTGTAGGTAGCTCAGAAAATTAAGCCAATTTACGTGCGTGATCCTCAGATATTTACGCAACTTTCATTCAATTTGGGCATTTTCATTTGAGCAAGTCTGGTGCCTCAATAAAATCCATCTTTACGGACTGTTCTGTTTTGACAGATTCTGCCTTTTATTTCGCATTGCCTCTTTTGCTATGTTGGATGAATTTCTTTGATCCATTAATATCCAGTAGCTTTATGCAATGTCCAGAAGTGTTAAGAATTATTGTGTCACCTCTGAACATGTTAATTTTTATTGTCCACTAACCCTTTAATGAGTTGTTTCGAGTTTGGTGTGGAGGAAGTTTTCAAGGATCAAGAGAGGAGTATGATACAATATGATCAAGGAGAGTGAAAGCTCTAAGCTTGGGGATGCCCCGGTGGTTCACTCCTGCATATTCTAAGAAGACTCAAGCGTCTAAGCTTGGGGATGCCCAAGGCATCCCCTTCTTCATCGACAACATTATCAGGTTCCTCCCCTGAAACTATATTTTTATTCAGTCACATCTTATGTACTTTACTTGGAGCATCTGTTTGTTTTTGTTTTTGTTTGAATAAAATGGATCCTAGCATTCATTGTGTGGGAGAGAGACACGCTCCGCTGTTGCATATGGACAAATATGTCCTTAGGCTTTACTCATAGTATTCATGGCGAAGGTTGAATCTTCTTCGTTAAATTGTTATATGGTTGGAATTGGGAAATGCTACATGTAGTAATTCTAAAATGTCTTGAATAATTTGATACTTGGCAATTGTTGTGCTCATGTTTAAGCTCTTGCATCATATACTTTGCACCCATTAATGAAGAAACACATAGATCTTGCTAATTTGGTTTGCATATTTGGTCTCTCTAAAGTCTAGATAATATCTAGTATTGAGTTTTGAACACAAGGAAGACGGTGTAGAGTCTTATAATGTTTACAATATGTCTTTTATGTAAGTTTTGCTGCACCGTTCATCCTTGTGTTTGTTTCAAAATAACCTTGCTAGCCTAAACCTTGTATCGAGAGGGAATACTTCTCATGCATCCAAAATCCTTGAGCCAACCACTATGCCATTTGTGTCCACCATACCTACCTACTACATGGTATTTCTCCGCCATTCCAAAGTAAATTGCTTGAGTGCTACCTTTAAAATTCCATTATTCGCCTTTACAATATATAGCTCATGGGACAAAATAGCCTAAAAACTATTGTGGTATTGAATATGTACTTATGCACTTTATCTCTTACTAAGTTGCTTGTTGTGCGATAACCATGTTTCTGGGGACGCCATCAACTATTCTTTGTTGAATATCATGTGAGTTGCTATGCATGTCCGTCTTGTCTGAAGTAAGAGAGATCTACCACCTTAATGGTTGGAGCATACATATTGTTAGAGAAGAACATTGGGCCGCTAACTAAAGCCATGAATCATGGTGGAAGTTTCAGTTTTGGACATATATCCTCAATCTCATATGAGAACACTAATTGTTGCCACATGCTTATGCATTAAAGAGGAGTCCATTATCTCGTTGTCCATGTTGTCCCGGTATGGATGTCTAAGTTGAGAATAATCAAAAGCGAGAAATCCAAAATGCGAGCTTTCTCCTTAGACCTTTGTACATGCGGCATGGAGGTACCCCATTGTGACACTTGGTTAAAACATGTGTATTGCGATGATCCGGTAGTCCAAGCTAATTAGGACAAGGTGCGGGCACTATTAGTATACTATGCATGAGGCTTGCAACTTGTAAGATATAATTTACATAACTCATATGCTTTATTACTACCGTTGACAAAATTGTTTCATATTTTCAAAATAAAAGCTCTAGCACAAATATAGCAATCGATGCTTTCCTCTTTGAAGGACCATTCTTTTACTTTTATGTTGAGTCAGTTCACCTATCTCTCTCCATCTCAAGAAGCAGACACTTGTGTGAACTGTGCATTGATTCCTACATACTTGCATATTGCACTTGTTATATTACTCTATGTTGACAATTATCCATGAGATATACATGTTATAAGTTGAAAGCAACCGCTGAAACTTAATCTTCTTTTGTGTTGCTTCAATACCTTTACTTTGATTTATTGCTTTATGAGTTAACTCTTATGCAAGACTTATTGATGCTTGTCTTGAAGTGCTATTCATGAAAAGTCTTTACTTTATGATTCAGTTGTTTACTCATGTCATTACCATTGTTTTGATCGCTGCATTCATTACATATGTTTACAATAGTATGATCAAGGTTATGATGGCATGTCACTCCAGAAATTATCTTTGTTATCGTTTACCCGCTCGGGACGAGCAGAACTAAGCTTGGGGATGCTGATACGTCTCCGACGTATCGATAATTTCTTATGTTCCATGCTACATTATTGATGATATCTACATGTTTTATACACATTATATGTCGTATTATGCATTTTCCGGCACTAACCTATTAACAAGATGCCGAAGAGCCAGTTGTTGTTTTCTGCTGTTTTTGGTTTCAGAAATCCTACAAAGGAAATATTCTCGGAATTGGACGAAATCAACGCCCAGGGTCCTATTTTTGCACGAAGCTTCCAGAAGACCGAAGGGGAAAGGAAGTGGGGCCACGAGGCGCCGCCACACTAGGGCGGCGCGGCCCAGGTCTTGGCCGCGCGGCCCTAGCGTGTGGGGCCCTCGTGTGGCCCCCCGCGTTGCCCTTCCGCCTACTTAAAGCCTTCGTCGCGAAACCCCCAGTACCGAGAGCCACGATACGGAAAACCTTACTGAGACGCCGCCGCCGCCAATCCCATCTCGGGGGATTCTGGAGATCATCTCCGGCACCCTGCCGGAGAGGGGAATCATCTCCCGGAGGACTCTTCATCGCCATGATCGCCTCCGGAGTGATGAGTGAGTAGTTCACCCCTGGACTATGGGTCCATAGCAGTAGCTAGATGGTTGTCTTCTCCTCTTGTGCTTCATTGTTGGATCTTGTGAGCTGCCTAACATGATCAAGATCATCTATCTGTAATACTATATGTTGTGTTTGTCGGGATCCGATGGATAGAGAATACTATGTTATGTTAATTATCAAGTTATTACCTATGTGTTGTTTATGATCTTGCATGCTCTCCGTTATTAGTAGAGGCTCGGCCAAGTTTTTGCTCTTAACTCCAAGAGGGAGTATTTATGCTCGATAGTGGGTTCATGCCTCCATTAAATCCGGGACGAGTGACGGAAAGTTCTAAGGTTGTGGATGTGTCTGTTGCCACTAGGGATAAAACATTGATGCTATGTCTAAGGATGTAGTTATTGATTACATTACGCACCATACTTAATGCAATTGTCCGTTGTTTTGCAACTTAATACCGGAAGGGGTTCGGATGATAACCTGAAGGTGGACTTTTTAGGCATAGGTGCATGTCTGGATAGCGGTCTATGTACTTTGTCGTAATGCCCAATTAAATCTCACTATATTTATCATATCATGTATGTGCATTGTTATGCCCTCTCTATTTGTCAATTGCCCGACTGTAATTTGTTCACCCAACATGCTTTTATCTTATGGGAGAGACACCTCTAGTGAATTGTGGACCCCGGTCCTATTCTTTACATCGCATACAATCTACTGCAATTGTTCTTTACTATTTTCTGCAAACAATCATCTTCCACACAATACGGTTAATCCTTTGTTACAGCAAGCCGGTGAGATTGACAACCTCACTCGTTTCGTTGGGGCAAAGTACTTTGGTTGTGTTGTGCAGGTTCCACGTTGGCGCCGGAATCCCTGGTGTTGCGCCGCATTACATTCCGCCACCATCAACCTTCAACGTGCTTCTTGGCTCCTCCTGGTTCGATAAACCTTGGTTTCTTTCTGAGGGAAAACTTGCTACTGTCTGCATCACACCTTCCTCTTGGGGTTCCCAACGGACGTGTGTCAACTGCACGCATCAGGTGCCAGAACGGAATTTCTGGTCCTGGATTGGGGTTTCTGCTGGCGGCAGAGCAACAAAACTCTTTCTGGAAAAGGTCAACCCCCCTCGGTTTTCAGGTCAAGAGGCTTAATATAGTCTGGAGGAGATGCCGAGGGGGTGGCCGAGGCGACCAGACCACCCCTAGGCGCGGCCAAGCCTGGCCCGCGCCTAGGGCAGGTGTGGGCCCCTCGTAGCCCCATTCATCTCGTCTTCTGGCTCCATGAGTCTTCGGGTGAAATAAGGATTTTGCGATATTTTCCGGGAATTTTCCTGAAAGTTGAATTTCTGCACAAAAAAAAGACACCAGAGCAATTCTGCTGAAAACAGCCTCAGTCCGTGTTAGTTGCATTCAAAACACACAAGATAGAGGGCAAACAACATCAAAAATATTTAGGAAAGTAGATACGTTTTGGACGTATCAGGGATCCTTGGCGCCAGCACCAGATTTGCGCGGGGCGATGGGCGCCCTTGAACCAACGGCACTCGCGGTGGCACCGAAAGATGCAAGCATCCTCTTCTTGCCCATGGTACAGGAGAATCCCCTTCTCGTAAGCTTCAAGGATTTGAGAGCGGTAGCAACGGCTAGTTGAAAGCAAGGAGTAAGATGAGCGATCAAGCATGGGTAAAACAGATTAAACTGTACACCTCCCCTTTTATAAAGGAAATGTCACTACAGATCGTGGCCGCCAAATCCACATCAAGGGGAATGGACGAGAGTCTAAGTCCACACGTGTCACAAGGGGAGAGAAACTAGCGGCCCACTATCCCCACTACGCACAAGAATCGAGGAAACGCTTCGGTCAACGCACAAGGACCGGTGTGACGCCCCGGAACCGGTACCATGAGGATTCCAGCGATCCCGCCGAAATCCGCACGATATCGATTCAGAGACGCCCTCCGACACGTCGTGCGCGACGAATCACACATGTGATGCCAGAGGAATTAACACGAGTGGTAACATTACAACAGGATTACAATAGAGCCCACAAGAAACATATATTACAACAAAGACTCCAACGAGTCAAGATACAAATATACAATACAAAGATCCAAATCATACAGAAGATCGAATACGTCCGAGTACGGACAAGATACAAATTGGACTAAGAGTCCCGAAGATAACCAATGGCGTCCATAACCCTGCCCAGTGCCAAGCCGGAAGGGTAACCTTGCTAACGTCGTCTTCATCAAGCATATCTTCATACCTGCCCGGTTATATCCCGTAGAAGCAGCAATAAGTACGGGTTCGTACTTAACAAGACTTCAAGACGTATAAGCATTCGTCAACCAGTCGTCCTTTGTACTTGAGGCACGCAGGGACTTAGAGGACGCAAGAGGAACGTCATAGGCAATATGGTGGAGTTAAGCGGCAACGCAAGCACTAAAAACCTATAGAGACACTCTACAACATTCGTCTAATCAGAGAAGATAAGAGAGCGCATAAGGTAACAGGTAAAATACTACACAAACATAACCCAGCCGATTACACATATCCCCTCCAACAATTGCGAAGAGGCAATGTAAAAGGCACTCAACGGTGGACAAGTTTTATTAGGTATCGGTTGTAGTAATGCTATATTACTACGCAAGTTATTATCAGATTATTAACAACAAGTATAAAGTGTAAGTTGTTCTATGATCAAGCTATACAATTCCAAGTCGTCCATAACCGCGGACACGGCTTATCGATAAGATGTACACCCTGCAGGGGTTGCCCAAATGTAACCATACGCATGCTCGACCCGCTTCTTACAGGCGATGTCTCACAACAAGACCGTTCCCAGTTCAACAAGAAAGTCTAGGGGGCCACCCAACTAAGCTACCCATGACGAAGTCCGGCCGTACTCCGAGACGGACCCGGAGGTTGCGTAGGCGTCTAGGTGGGCACTAACGGCCAAGCACTAGATAAGTCGTCTAGCAATTATGCAGTGCAGTACATAAATAAACCACCCGAAGGCAACAGGAAGTAAACACCCGAAGGCAACAGTAATAAATATGCGTGCACCAAATAAAACCAAGATTGTGGCCCCCTTTTCAACTAACTTGAGAAAAGGTAATGGGTGAGGGGGGTCCCAGTGAATCCCCACGCATGGGTAGAGCGCTCAATCTCGGAACAGATAACAAGAACTCGGGTCCTAGGGGACATTAGCAAGTCAAAGTTCCGATGCTTTCGCAAAGAGGCTCACAGATGCCTCTGCTTACAATTTTAATTGTTAACAAGTAAGTAAAGCATGTGTATCTCCAACAACTGATATAGCATGTGATAACCTTCCAACAACCCAACATATCCCGATATCGGATCGAGATAAACAACAGAGCCTAAACACGCCTACGACTCGCAAGGCTCAAACATCAAACAACGGCTATGGGTAAGGAAAGATACATATAGGATTATTAGGGTAAACAAGTGGAATAGGACACGTAACTCGATAAAGAAGCGCAACATATGGATAGCAATGCGAGGGAGAGAGTAAATAGGTGAAGAGAGGGGGCTCGCCTGTGAAAAGCTGCAGAAGAACTTGTCGGAGAACTCGACGTATCTCACAACACCACTTCGTGATCCTATCCGGGAAGAAGCAATTGCTGGAACACACATCGCATGCAAGTCTTACTACTACGGATAAAGAAGATCCAGCATGATCAAGATGATATGCATGACATGGCAACGATGGTGCAGTGCAATTTATTCAAATTAATCAGAGTCGAAACCCCGGACAAGCAAATTAGGTTGGAGTTGCATTTCTACCGACAAATTTAAGTGTTGGTTAGCATGGCATAGCATGGCAAGAGTGAGCTACTTCAAAGTTAAACGGAGCGGAGAAACCTTAGTCGGTGTTCCGAAATACTCCGCATATATGTGAGGTGAAAATGCATAACTATCACGACGCGTCATGATGCGAGATGCTACAAATGTATGGATGGCATATTCATGTTCAGCATATTTTTCTGATCAATTTTCATATACAACACTTTTAATTTCGAGTTACCAATTAAAAGTTATTAACAAAACAATTTTTATTATTTAAAATAGATAAACAGGTTATATTTTATTTGGGGAAGGACCCGAAAACAAATTACATAAGGGGGGAAGGACCCCGGGTTTATTAGCAAGAGATGCAGGGGGTTTTCATTAAATCAACAGCGGTAAGGACCGCGGGTTAGGAGATACAAAAAGGCAGGGGGCTTGATGCAAAAATGGCTGGATCCGGATCTGGATAGTTTTCTCACCGAGGTGGATTCTAGCCCGGGAGACTGACGGAGAGGGCCCACGGCCATGCTGGACGCCGACGTGGCTACCATGCGAGCACACGCCCGGCAGGTGTTCGATGCCGTGCGTGGCGCGGGCACGGCGGTGACCACGGCGGGACGGCATGGCGCGGCGCGGGCGTTGCCGAGGGTCCCCGGATGCGCGTGGTGGGGTGTCGAGGTCGCCTCGTCGGCGCGGACACGGAGGGCGGCGCCGCCGGATGGAGGGACGTCGGAGGGGCGCCGGCGGTGAGCATCTGCGTAGAACGGCGGCGGTCACCACGTGAATAGGAGGAAAACGGAAGAGAGGGTGGGGGAAAAGATGTCCAGAGGGTGCGCCGGGGTACCAGGAAGCTCGAGAAGGGGTCAGCTTGGTCGCGGGAGGTCGAGGTCGATCGGAATCGGCGAAGAACGGCGGCGGACGGCGCGTGGAATCCGCGAGCTTGGCGACGACACAAGACGCCCGGGCTCGATTCCTTCCACCGGGTTGACGAGGAGAGCGAGGTGGAGCCACCGGTGGTCTCGGTTTGATGCGGGGCGGCCGGAATGGATGGTTTGACGATGATCTGCGGGCGGAGGCTCACGGTGGTGGAAAACCCTCTCTGGTTTGGCTTGCAGGAGGGGAAAGGAGAGAAGAAAACGAGATGGTTCGGGTGGAGTAGTTGGCGAGATAAGGTTGTGAGCTGTCGTGGTCCAGGAAAGGTGAGGAGAGGGGAGGCTCACGCAGGGCAGGTGGAGCTGGGCGCGGTGATGGTGGAGGACCAGAGGGCTCACGCCCTTTGCGTGCCACAAGACGACGATGGGGATATCTGTCTCCCAGAACGAAGGGGTACGGGCTGAGATGGTGGGTTGGGCCAAAAGAGGGAGAGAGGGGAAGGTGGGCCGGTCGGTTGGGGAAAAGAAGAGGGAAGAAAAATGGGCCAGGGAAAGGTTGGCTGTTAGGATAGAGGTTAGGTTAGCCCAGGTTTTGTTTTCCTTTTTTTTTATTTTATTTTGCAAACTGTTTTGAAATTCAATTTGAAACAAGAACCAAAACAACACCACAAAGATGTTTGATGTTTGAAACATTTGAAAAATAGTTATTTAATATAGTTTGTGTTTAGGGTTTTGTGAAAAGAAGAGGGAGGGGAGGTTTAATAATAAAACCATATCAGAGAGAAAGGAAATACTTAGGGTTTATAAAATAAAATAAATATTATTTTGTAAAAGCATGGATGAGATGCAAATGCCATGATGATGCATGAAAAGAAAAGAACAGACAAAAACTATTAGGGGTGCTACCCGGGGCCGTTACAATCGACACCACTAACAAGGAACCTCGCCCCGAGGTTCCACGTCAAGCCAAGGGGGAGTTGGTTAAACTATCGAGTCTTGTACCATGTTGACAATCACCCGACCTTGAGGTGGAACCTTCTTCTGGCGAAGTGTTGATCTTCTCGACACCACTAACAAGAATTCTTGCTCCATGCTAATCGGTCGACACCACTAACAAGAAGTCGTTGTTCCGCTGTTGATGATGCACTTCTATCGGAACCTCCGAAGATCGGACCTAATAGGTGAGGGGCAAAGATCGTCCAACCCGCGTAGAAGCTTAAGACTCAGAGAACTCAGATAAGAGAGAAGATTCAATACTCGCATAGGTAAGAGGAGAAAGAATATAGGTAAGGAGAAAAATCAGAACTAATTAGAACTATCCAACGAATTTTAGAAAAATAGTTTTGAGACTAGACACAACAACGTCCGTTGGCAAGGTTATCCTACAGGCTGGACCAGTGGGGTACCGCAACCTGAGCTCTGATACCAACTTGTGACGCCCCGGAACCGGTACCATGAGGATTCCAGCGATCCCGCCGAAATCCGCACGATATCGATTCAGAGACGCCCTCCGACACGACGTGCGCGACGAATCACACACGTGATGCCAGAGGAATTAACACGAGTGGTAACATTACAAC
Source organism: Lolium rigidum (assembly GCF_022539505.1). Taxonomy (NCBI): domain Eukaryota; kingdom Viridiplantae; phylum Streptophyta; class Magnoliopsida; order Poales; family Poaceae; genus Lolium; species Lolium rigidum. Next base: position 156,392,813 of record NC_061513.1, on the reverse strand, counting down.
AGGATTACAATAGAGCCCACAAGAAACATATATTACAACAAAGACTCCAACGAGTCAAGATACAAATATACAATACAAAGATCCAAATCATACAGAAGATCGAATACGTCCGAGTACGGACAAGATACAAATTGGACTAAGAGTCCTGAAGATAACCAGTGGCGTCCATTACCCTGCCCAGGCCAAGCCGGAAGGGTAACCTTGCTAACGTCGTCTTCATCAAGCATATCTTCATACCTGCCCGGTTATATCCCGTAGAAGCAGCAATAAGTACGGGTTCGTACTTAACAAGACTTCAAGACGTATAAGCATTCGTCAACCAGTCGTCCTTTGTACTTGAGGCACGCAGGGGACTTAGAGGACGCAAGAGGAACGTCATAGGCAATATGGTGGAGTTAAGCGGCAGCGCAAGCACTAAAAACCTATAGAGACACTCTACAACATTCGTCTAATCAGAGAAGATAAGAGAGCGCATAAGGTAACAGGTAAAATACTACACAAACATAACCCAGCCGATTACACATATCCCCTCCAACAATTGCGAAGAGGCAATGTAAAAGGCACTCAACGGTGGACAAGTTTTATTAGGTATCGGTTGTAGTAATGCTATATTACTACGCAAGTTATTATCACATTATTAACAACAAGTATAAAGTGTAAGTTGTTCTATGATCAAGCTATACAATTCCAAGTCGTCCATAACCGCGGACACGGCTTATCGATAAGATGTACACCCTGCAGGGGTTGCCCAAATGTAACCATACGCATGCTCGACCCGCTTCTTACGGGCGATGTCTCACAACAAGACCGTTCCCGAGTTCAACAAGAAAGTCTAGGGGGCCACCCAACTAAGCTACCCGTGACGAAGTCCGGCCGTACTCCGAGACGGACCCGGAGGTTGCGTAGGCGTCTAGGCGGGCACTAACGGCCAAGCACTAGATAAGTCGTCTAGCAATTATGCGATGCGAGTACGTAAATAAACCACCCGAAGGCAACGAGGAAGTAAACATCCGAAGGCAACGGTAATAAATATGCGTGCACCAAATAAAACCAAGATTGTGGCCCCCTTTTCAACTAACTTGAGAAAAGGTAATGGGTGAGGGGGTCCCAGTGAATCCCCACGCATGGGTAGAGCGCTCAATCTCGGAACAGATAACAAGAACTCGGGTCCTAGGGGACATTAGCAAGTCAAAGTTCCGATGCTTTCGCAAAGGGGCTCACAGATGCCTCTGCTTACAATTTTAATTGTTAACAAGTAAGTAAAGCATGTGTATCTCCAACAACTGATATAGCATGTGATAACCTTCCAACAACCCAACATATCCCGATATCAGATCGAGATAAACAACAGAGCCTAAACACGCCTACGACTCGCAAGGCTCAAACATCAAACAACGGCTATGGGTAAGGAAAGATACATATAGGATTATTAGGGTAAACAAGTGGAATAGGACACGTAACTCGATAAAGAAGCGCAACATATGGATAGCAATGCGAGGGAGAGAGTAAATAGGTGAAGAGAGGGGCTCGCCTGTGAAAAGCTGCGAGAAGAACTTGTCGGAGAACTCGACGTATCTCACAACACCACTTCGTGATCCTATCCGGGAAGAAGCAATTGCTGGAACACACATCGCATGCAAGTCTTACTACTACGGATAAAGAAGATCCAGCATGATCAAGATGATATGCATGACATGGCAACGATGGTGCAGTGCAATTTATTCAAATTAATCGGAGTCGAAACCCCGGACAAGCAAATTAGGTTGGAGTTGCATTTCTACCGACAAATTTAAGTGTTGGTTAGCATGGCATAGCATGGCAAGAGTGAGCTACTTCAAAGTTAAACGGAGCGGAGAAACCTTAGTCGGTGTTCGAAATACTCCGCATATATGTGAGGTGAAAATGCATAACTATCACGACGCGTCATGATGCGAGATGCTACAAATGTATGGATGGCATATTCATGTTCAGCATATTTTTCTGATCAATTTTCATATACAACACTTTTAATTTCGAGTTACCAATTAAAAGTTATTAACAAAACAATTTTTATTATTTAAAATAGATAAACAGGTTATATTTTATTTGGGGAAGGACCCGAAAACAAATTACATAAGGGGGGAAGGACCCCGGGTTTATTAGCAAGAGATGCAGGGGGTTTTCATTAAATCAACAGCGGTAAGGACCGCGGGTTAGGAGATACAGAAAGGCAGGGGGCTTGATGCAAAAATGGCTGGATCCGGATCTGGATAGTTTTCTCACCGAGGTGGATTCTAGCCCGGGAGACTGACGGAGAGGGCCCACGGCCATGCTGGACGCCGACGTGGCTACCATGCGAGCACACGCCCGGCAGGTGTTCGATGCCGTGCGTGGCGCGGGCACGGCGGTGACCACGGCGGGACGGCATGGCGCGGCGCGGCCGTTGCCGAGGGTCCCCGGATGCGCGTGGTGGGGTGTCGAGGTCGCCTCGTCGGCGCGGACACGGAGGGGCGGCGCCGCCAGATGGAGGACGTCGGAGGGGCGCCGGCGGTGAGCATCTGCGTAGAACGGCGACGGTCACCACGTGAATAGGAGGAAAACGGAAGAGAGGGTGGGGGAAAAGATGTTCAGAGGGTGCGCCGGGGTACCAGGAAGCTCGAGAAGGGGTCAGCTTGGTCGCGGGAGGTCGAGGTCGATCGGAATCGGCGAAGAACGGCGGCGGACGGCGCGTGGAATCCGCGAGCTTGGCGACGACACAAGACGCCCGGGCTCGATTCCTTCCACCGGGTTGACGAGGAGAGCGAGGCGGAGCCACCGGTGGTCTCGGTTTGATGCGGGGCGGCCGGAATCGATGGTTTGACGATGATCTGCGGGCGAAGGCTCACGGTGGTGGAAAACCCTCTCTGGTTTGGCTTGCAGGAGGGGAAAGGAGAGAAGAAAACGAGATGGTTCGGGTGGAGTAGTTGGCGAGATAAGGTTGTGAGCTGTCGTGGTCCAGGAAAGGTGAGGAGAGGGGAGGCTCACGCGGAGGCGAGGTGAAGCCGGGCGCGGTGATGGTGGAGGACCGAGAGGGCTCACGCCCTTTGCGTGCCACAAGACGACGATGGGGATATCTGTCTCCCAGAACGAAGGGGTACGGGCTGAGATGGTGGGTTGGGCCAAAAGAGGGAGAGAGGGGAAGGTGGGCCGGTCGGTTGGGGAAAGAAGAGGGAAGAAAAATGGGCCAGGGAAAGGTTGGCTGTTAGGATAGAGGTTAGGTTAGCCCAGGTTTTGTTTTCCTTTTTTTTATTTTATTTTGCAAACTGTTTTGAAATTCAATTTGAAACAAGAACCAAAACAACACCACAAAGATGTTTGATGTTTGAAACATTTGAAAAATAGTTATTTAATATAGTTTGTGTTTAGGGTTTTGTGAAAAGAAGAGGGAGGGGAGGTTTAATAATAAAACCATATAGAGAGAAAGGAAATACTTAGGGTTTATAAAATAAAATAAATATTATTTTGTAAAAGCATGGATGAGATGCAAATGCCATGATGATGCATGAAAAGAAAAGAACAGACAAAAACTATTAGGGGTGCTACCCGGGGCCGTTACAACCGGTCATAGAGATGCCACATCATTGCTGATGTCATCAAAGTTATCAGCTCTCTATGACGGAGCACTCGAATGGAAGTAACATCCAAAGGAATTTACAACTTTCGGCTACTCGACTTGAGTCTACGCATGGTTCCAAACATCCATTTCTAGACTCGGGGGCTACTCCCATCGGGAGCGCTAGACGCGCACCTGATAAAAAAAGAATCCAAAGAAGAATGGATCCGAAAGTTCCAGCGAATCCAGGTTCGGGCCCGGGGACCCGAACCTGTGCAGGGTAACGTTGTTTTGCCTTCGACATTTAACCTGTATCGGCTTGCCGAGTAAAAATGGGCTCGTTACTTATATCCCTTACGTAGAATCAATTGCTCGGCTTCACCCGAAGTTTTGGATGATTAAAAAGGTTCAAAAAACACATCGACAACAAGGTCTTTGAGTATTACAACTTGAGTCTACGCACGGTTGCAAACATCCGTCCCTAGACACGTGGGCTACTCCTTTCGGGAGCGCTGGACACGCACCCGATACCAAGCAACTTCAACTTTACGTCGAGCATGAAGAATCAATCTTCTTCGAATTATCAAGATGTTCGGATGAAGATAACTTTAGTCCCTGCCCAAAACTTTGCTTTGGCCAGTCACTCGGGGGCTACTGATGTGGAAATTACTCTTCGGGTACCTGACATTAGTCCACCTCCCTTGGCCCAACTAGGGGCCCATGAAGATTGCCCTGATCCAAGGTGGGTTCATAATCGGTTACAACGGAGTAAACTTACAAGAATATGGATTCTTGACGAACAAGGCAAGAAGATGTCAATAAAGCAAAGAGTAGATCAGATCTTGATGTAACCTAGTCGAGTTCGGACATGACTCTCGGGACCTAACTTGTTATATAAAGGCCAGGAGTGGACCTGCCGAACAACAACACATGAAACCCCCGCAATCTAGTATACACAAACCCTAGAGACCTTGCCTCCCGGCGAGTTCACCATAGCAGTCTATCGGCTACCCCATTGTAACCTATTTTACTCGATAAATCAAGATCATGCAAGGAAGAAGTAAGGGTTTTACCTCATCGAGGCCCCCGAACCTAGGTAAATCTCGCTCCCTGTTTGTTTGGTATCCGATGTCTCGTGTTAACCTGCAGGATTCCGTCAACGCTAAGCCCCTTATGGTGGGCATTGCCGAGGAGCTCCCTCGTCGCAAGGTCTACTAAAAACGGTTAGATTTTAGGATAGTTTGAGAAAGGGTCTATGTTGTGCTAATGTTTGGCTTAGGGGTCATTTTTATTGTTTTTGACCCACAACTTGATCTCATCGTTCATGGCGGATTCAAGCACCCACATCTACACATTTCCTCCATACAAGAGTGGAAATTTGGGGTTTTCAAGACAAATTAAGAATTTTGCATCAAGAATGTGATGCCCACCATCTCTCTTTTTAAATTTCCTCACCTCTAATGAGTTAAGTGCATGTTAAAGCTGAGAAAATAACATGCTACATGTTATTGGGCTTGATTCCTGTGTAATGGGAAAGAACCCATTTTTCAACCGTAAAGTGCTCGAAATGAGAGAAAGCTAATGTTCACTTATTTATAAACAGATTACACATTTACATTAGACTAGCCACATGTTACTACTTTATGTTACTACCTTCATAGTGGGTAATATCATAGGTGTAGTACCATAGAATGCCACATTTATTATTTTGTAGAGTCATTTTCATTGAAACGTGTGATCTGATGGTGACTAGTCATAGTGGTGAGTAACATTAGGTAGTAACATACACATGTTACTACTATATGTTACTAGCTTCATAGTGGTTAATATCATAAATGTAGTAACATAAAATGCTAATTTATTAAGTTGTAGACTTATATTGCCTTGGATTGTGTGGATTGAGTAACATAGGTAGTAACATCACACACTTTAAGATATTTTGGTGACAAACATGCCAATAAATAAAAAAAAGAGTAAGATGGTAACTAGCTATGTTACCATAAGAGCAAGTACAATAGATCCTACTCAACAGGCTATAAGCAAATTCACATCATGAAAATCCTAGTTAGAGGGAAGAGAAAGCAAGAGAGAGAGAGTGCTTCATCTGTCGTCGGCGCTAGCACATAAAACAACAAGATGTAGTGAGGATGCAGTCCGGTGTAAACGCTAGAGTTGGCTGCATGCATTGAATGCAAGCATGATGAGTCTTGCATGCAAACATAGAATAGAAATCATTTAAATATTAAAATATTCATCACATCTACTCTAATAGCCAGCTTGTTGTATGAATTTGATTTTTACGTGACCTGGCGTCATACCTGGCCATATGTCGGGCCAGAGGAAAGCCCGATGCTCAAAATTCAGGCCCAAGCCCAGCCCGTACTGACCAAATACCCATGGTACCCATCGGGTCGTCGGGCTGCAGACCAGGTCGTAGTGTTAAATGGACTTTTCGGACTACCCAGGCCCGGCCCGGGTGTCGGGCCAACATTTTTAGGCCCAGGCCCGAGTTGAATTCGCGAGGTATTAAATCCAGAGTGAATGACCAGGTCAGACGGCTGAAAGCATCAAATTGCTGTGACCCTATCGAGGCGAGTTTAGTTATATTAATACGGAAGATGCTACACGGTGCTATAGCACCGGTTAGTCTACCGGAGTGCTCCCCTTGTCTGAATCTAAAAGTTTCCTAAAATAGCAAGTTGACAGTTACGGGCGAGGGCTTTCCGGCCTGAAAGCGACGTCTCCCAGAAAACACCACTAATCGCATGCAGTGGTCCCCACGTCTCCCAAAATAAGAATAATTCTAGCCCTTCTAGTTCATTCTTCAATTTTGCCAAAAATTTATCCACCGTGGGAAAATATTATATTCTCAAAAACAATATATAACAGCTAGTTTGTGATCTAATTGGGATGTAAAAATTGGAGCGATGCATGTATAAAAGAGATTAAAAATACATCCAGATGCACCAAAGCTGGGATCACAAAACATAGGAGTAGTAGTGTTTGACACCGTGATCCATACAACAGTTTGGATGTAGAAAAATGATACAAATTACATTCAGAAGCGTAAGTCTCAACTATAATTGAGGGAAAAAATACATCTCGAACCTTTCATCATTTCAGAATGTAAGAAATGTAGGAAAAGTACATCCAATTGCAAAAAATTACAGCAAAAATTCGGAAAACAATTCCTATTGTTACATCCAATTACAATATTGTATGTAGAATTGAGGGAAAAAGGTAGAAAAGTACACGGTCACGTTACAAAATATTACATTCAGGATGATAGCTCACCAATTTGTAGCTCAAATACTGCCCAAAATCGAGGGGATCTGGAGGCACCTAATCCGGCCGATGCGGTCGAGATCCGCCGCAAGGAAGGCGGCGACGGGAAGGCGAGTCGCTGGCGAAGGTCGGGCGCGCCGGACCGGGCGGGTGAGTCGCTGAGGAAGGTCGAGTGCGGCGTGGCCGAGCGGGGAGTCGCCGGCGAAGATCGAGTGCGGCGTGGCCGAGCGGGTGAGTCGCCGGCGAAGGTCGAGCGCGGCGTGGTCAAGCCGGTGATTCGCCGGCGGAGGTCGAGTGCGCCGGGGCGTGCAGGCGTCGTCGGATGCACACCACTACCACGTCTAGTTCCTAGCGTTCGGAGACGGGAGATGCAGATGAGAGCAGGTTGAGACGATGAAGAAGATAAGGGAATTTATTGCATGACAGCCTGGCCACGTGATCCACAAACTGCCAAAAAAGTCACCGTTTCTTGTACACCGTTAGATGGAGATCGTGGGGCCCGAGCGGGGAGCACCCTGTAACACAACAGAGTGCCCCGGCAGTAAATAGAATTTGGGTATTAATACCTCGCGAATCACAAGACAAATGCCGAGGTGCTGCGCTCCTATAATTCAAATCCCCTCGCTGGCAATCGATCGTTGGAGCGATCACTTTCCTTGGCGCGGCAGCGCTCGCGTCATGCGCGAAATCAATTCCCTTTTTGTCTTGTAGTGTTTAATTATGTTCACATGAAGCTTTGTATTCACACTAACAGCTCACGTTCCCACTTGCAAGTTGCATATAGGCAAGAGCGTTCACACTACATGCATGCATAAAGTATCTCATGGGTTTGCATTTAATGACCCAACTTTTCAGCACGAGGCAAGCTCTCACAAGTTGATGCATTCATGCACAGAGCATCTCGCTCTTTTTTCAGCACGACGTATACTTTCAATTCTCTTTATTTGCAATTCCCTTTTGACAATTCTCTTTTTTTGCAATTTCCTTTATGTTATTATTTCGTACGGTAATTCATATTTAATGGGGTCATTTTGCAATTTCCTTTTTCGGGCCAGTGGTATTTAAGGGGGAAAATAACGGGTGGGAAGATCCACTTGCAACTCAAATGAACTACCACTTGCTACTCAAATTAAGTACTATTTTAAGTTGTAAGCTAACAAAAGTTGCTAAAAAAATTCTAAATGAAATTTAGATTTTTGGGTTGCTAGGTATTTATATTTACCGTTGATAAATAACGGGGCACCGGGTTGATAACTTGTAAACAAAAAAAGAGTCGCTACATATTTTAAATTAAATTAAATTTTTAGGGTTGATATTTATTTTATATTTACCATTGATAAATTGCGGCCCACCGGGTTGATAGCTTGTAAACTAAAAGAGAGTCACTAAAATATTCTAAATGAAATACTTTTTAGGGTTATTATTTATTTTATATTTACAGTTGATAAATAACGAGGCACCAGGTTGATAGCTTGTAAAATAAAAAAAAATATTCGCTTAAATATTCTAAATGAAATACTTTTTTATGGTTGGTAGTTATTTATAATTACCATTAATAAATAACGGAGCACCGGGTTGATAACTTGTAAACTAAAAAGAGTCGTCAAAATATTCGAAATGAAGCTAGATTTTTAGGATTGGTAGTTATTTATATTTACTCGTTGATAAATAATAGGACACCGGGTTGATAGCTTCTAAACTAAAAAAATCGCTAAAACGTTTAAAATAAAATTAACTTTGGGGTCGATAATTTTATACATTTACCGTTGATCACTCAAGTACGGATGGGTTGATTATTCAAACAGAGAGGATTGATAACTTTTAGCCCGAAAAAAAGTTTCTCGAAACATATCAACATGGGTGCTAGTTTTGAAGATCTCGTCGTGACGGATTTATTGGTGAAAGCGAATTTTAATTTGGAGTTGTCGTTTGAAAGTTAAAACGTTTTGAATTTTCAAATTTGGAAAAGATTCCGCTGACATCCGCAGATTCGTCTATTTTATGCATGCATGCAGAATTTTTTCTCAATAGCCTGCATCAGGTTGATAATTTTATACATTTACCGTTGATCACTCAAGTACGGAGGGGTTGAGTTATTCAGATAGAGAGGGTTGATAACTTTTAGCCCGAAAAAAGTTTCTCGAAACATATCAACATGGGTGCTAGTTTTGAAGATCTCATCGAGATGGATTTATTGGTGAAAGCGAATCTTAATTTGGAGTTGTCGTTTGAAAGTTAAAACGTTTTGAATTTACAAATTTAGAAAAGATTTCGCTGACATCGCAGATTCGTCTATTTGTCAGCATGTACGTAGAACTTTCCTTCAATAGCTCGCACTGGGTTGATAATTTTATACATTTACCGTTGATCACTCAAGTACGGAGGGGTTGATTATTCAGATAGAGAGGGTTGATAACTTTTAGCCCGAAAAAAAGTTTCTCGAAACATATCAATATGGGTGCTAGTTTTGAAGATCTCGTCGGGACCAACGCATAGGTGAAAACAGATCTTAATTTGGAGTTGTCGTTTGTGAGATAAAACGTTTTGAATTTTCAAATTTGGAAAAGATTCCGCCGACATCGCAGATTCGTCTATTTTATGCATATACGCAGTAACTTTCCTCAATAAATTCGCACCATGTTGATAATTTTATATATTCACCGTCGATCACTCAAGCATGGAGGGTTGATTATTCAAGATAGAGAGAGTTGATAACTTTTAGTCGAAAAAAAGTTTGTCGAAACATATAAACATGGGTGCTAGTTTTGAAGATCTCGACGAGACCGACTCATAGGTGAAAACAGATCTTAAATCGGAGTTGTCGTTTGTGAGATACAATGTTTTGAATTTTCGAATTGAGAAAGATTCTCGCTTTACGTCATCGATTTGTTCTCTCTACATGCATGCTGTAACTTTTCCTGAAATAGGATATACTACAGTCCAAAATATTCCTAAAATGAAAAAAAAATTATGTCCTAAACCGATCGCTCAATTTGCTTTCAGCAAACGATCGCTAGCTAGGGTTGCCCCCTATAATTACACACGTCTCGTGGAACGCAGCCACCCCACAGACGACACACTTGCAAACCTATCTCCCATACCAGGCATAGCTCGAGAGACCTCCACTGCCGCACGCAGACGCAGCGCCATATCGAGCAGCGCGCGGCCGGCATGGGCGTCCTGCGGAGCACGCACAGCATGCAGGCCGAGTTGGCGGAGATGCGCTCCGCGCTGTTCCACGGGGTCGCGCCCGGGTGGCGGCCCACCGGCGACGCGAGGGCCGTTAAGCGCGCGGGCGGCTGGCCGGAGGCCGGCGCCGGCGGCCGCACCGTGTGCGTGACCGGCGGCATATCGTTCGTCGGGTTCGCCGTCGTCGACCGACTCCTCCGCAACGGCTACACCGTGCGCCTCGCCCTCGAGACACAAGGTGAGTCCGTTAGTCATCCCTGAGTTGAGCCTTCCCGGCTGACCGGCCATTGCTAGCTAGCTGCTTTTTTTCTTAGCCGTCCGTTTCTCGTGGTTGTTTTGGTTTTTTCGGACTCTGGCATGTGGATCCAGCCTCCCAGTCGACGCAGAACATAGTTAGTTACATGCGAGATGCGAGTTCATCTATCCATATTCTTGCGTCCATATCACTTTTTCTTTTTGAGAATTCTTGCGTCCATATCACTGATTGTGCGTCTACCCATATTGCATCTACCCTGTTGCATCTATCAGGGTTTATGGACTGCAGGATCCATAAACGAATTATGAAATTGCGGCTAGTAGTACACAGATGTAGACATCAATTGTCCTGTAGTATATCAGACGATATATACCGTACTCTCTGAGTCTCTGTCCACATCTAGGCGATGTCACCGTGCCACCTACCAATGCACTGGGTTTGGTCTTCTGCATCGCATCATTGCTAAAAGTAGCTAGAGTGCACGGTTCTACCTCATTTCGTTAACATCCGGAATAACCAATTTCAGTTGCAAGTCAAATCGACGCCCTTTGGACGACGGTTAGGTAGCATAGAAAGGTTAGCCATGACGTCTAATAGCTTTCAGCCTTCCCTTTCCACCGGCCTGGAGATTCTACATCCTAGTACACAACTACAAGTCCAACTAACTTACCTCCAGGCTACTACATACCGGAAGAAAACTGGTAAAGAGTCGAGGAAGCAATGGAAGATGATAAACCCCACTAATTAACTCGTGTAGGTAACCATGCATTTCTATCAGCTGAACGTTGAACGTTGACTAGGTGATGATACTCTTCGGTGCTGTTATAGTCGCAACTCGCGCACCACCGGTTGTTAGTTTCTGGCTGTGTCCGGTTTGATAATTTCGCCGTCTTTTGCAAGATGAGATGCATAAGGCGTTTCCCGCAAAATTCTCCCCTGCCTTCCGCTTTGCATCTTCCACACCCGGTCCATCGGTTTCTTCGAGGTTGGAAGCCGATCGATATTTTTTTCGTGAGTCTATATTTTTTGATTCGTCTGGTTGGTGATGAACAGAGTTACCAAACAAAAATTATTCAAACTCACGTCAAACAAAAATAGTCAGTCACACTGCTTAGTACTAAATATACTGTATTTTCAACGGCCATGTTGTATTTGTTTTTGACGTGATGATGGAAATTCCCTGGACAACTACAACATATACGTCACGATTGGTAGTAGATGTGCTCTAATGCCGCTACTTCCGGGCATAACTGTATCCACTTTGTGGACGTTTCATTCTTTTATGATCAAGTTGTGTGTTATTTTCTCTAAATATTGAAGCGGGCTCACATAAAGCACATATTAAGTACGAGAAGCTAGTAATTGGTCAACTCTGCTTCCATTGGCTGAACAAAGGTGCAGCGGTTTGATCTGCCCTAAGACCGACTTAAAAATTGTGATGCACCGATCAATAGCCTTACTTTTAAACATTTGGAGAAATTATTAGGACTTGACAATTGTGAAATAATTCCCGGTTTAGCTACTGACCAAAGCACGTTGGGCTTGGGCCGGGTCGAACCGAAATGACCCAAGTCCCACCGGTACTCTGCGCACCAGTAGTGGCGTGTTAAAAAGCTTGCGCTGTTTACTTGGTTAGGACAGCTAAGAAACTAGGAAGGCGAAATAAGAATGTTCCATGATCTCTAGGAACAGGCTTTGCTATCATAGATTTGACTTGTATGGCTCTATTCTAATTGCAGAGGACCTTGACAAGCTGAGGGAGATGGAGATGTTCGGCGAGGACGGGAGGGATGGGGTGTGGACGGTGATGGCAAACATGATGGAACCCGGAAGCTTGAACCAGGCATTCGACGGATGCGCTGGCGTGTTCCACACCTCGGCTTTTGTGGATCCGGGGGGCATGTCCGGCTACACGGTGAGTGGAACACACTGTCCCTCACCACTTCGATAAAAAAAATCAAAGCTCATGAGATCAATACCGTGTATTTATTATTATTTAGTTAGTTTTTTATGCAAATGAAAGAGAATGAACAGGTGCGCCACAAGCTTGCACTTGCACATATGACCGTGTAGTTTTGAATAGTTAAAGAATCTCTAAATAAGTGTGATTAAATAATATTGGATAAATAGACGGATCAAAACTTGGTTCAAAAAAAAAAAGATAGGATGAAACTTGTTTCAACAAAATAGATGGGAGGAAAAAAAATCTAGACAAGACCAAGATGTAGTGGTGGATGGAAGTATAGAAGAATGCACGCTGTATCTAACTCAAGACCCAACTACCCAAGTATATAGCAAAACGTCATTAGATTCTGGTCTTACTGAATGGTTGTTGGAGGTTGGAAGAGATTATGTGACCAGGTCTCGGTACAACGTGGTTACATCAAAAAGTAACAAGTAAACTGATCCAGTGAACAATGAGTTTGACCTTTGGTGAAACCATCGAGGGCAGCATAGATGGGTCGTTGTCGGTACTAATGCCTGCAACGAAGATTAGGTATATATGGGGAACAAAACATTTAAGCCCACTACACCTTGCGTCGTGGAGACCTCTTGTCAGGTTCTCTTAGAGACACGGCAACATGTGCATCACATAATCGGTGCCTTTCTTTCATTATGGATGTGCGTCACTTGAATGTAGAGGCTGGGTATCTTTCTTGCGCAATGTGATATCTATACGTTGTCATATTCCATCATGAGGGCTGCTCCGGTGCTCCCCCAAAACGAAGTTGAAGGGTCACAGTTGGTTATTTTTTTCTATGTTAGGTCCACCGAAACACGTATCCAGCCCATGTATACCGTCTGTATTAATACGGTATGTGTACGTCGCGTAAGAAAAAAAAGAGATCACGTAACCAGTTAACGATTTCATCCGCCTAAGTACCACCCCACATCATACACGCACGTGACCGTAGATACATATAAAAAAGAGCTACAACACAACGTGAGCCATATGTGTCTTACGAACGGTAAACCTACACTGAAATTACGAACTTGCCTCCGCTTACGAACATGTATTGAAAGATCTACACCATTGTTGTGTTTAACGCGCCCAAAAAATTTCCTGGGGAGGAGCACCGGAGCAGAAGTGTTCCATCATAGAATCATTGGCCAGCTTGGTGTACCTTTGTATCTTCTTTTATTTTTTACATGAAAAAGAAATCGAAGCACACATTTTTTGTTGTAGGAACTAGGAAGGACAGGTAAAGCACTAGGTGCCAAAAGTTAGTAATACTTCTTCTGAAAACTGAAAAGTACACCTTATTCAAGACGTATCGTACAGTTGACATTTTGAAATATGAGGGTAGTACGGCTAGGTGCGTGCTATCAGTTTAGTCAGGTCTTAACCTATCTACTATCTAATCGTTCAAGCCAAAATAATACTAGCATCCATAGACCATAGGTGCCCGTCTACTCAGCCACCAAATTCAGAGATATTAATTCACTTGCCTTGTTGCCCACGGAACAACATCAGATATTTTACTACCACGCATGTGACTGAAACACAAATTATGTTAGAAACAAAATGAACTTATGTTTTTCATTTTCGACCTTGCTCCTAACAGAAACATATGGCGGCCTTGGAAGCCCAAGCGGCGGAGCGGGTGATCGAAGCGTGCGTGAGGACGGAGTCCGTCAGGAAGTGCGTGTTCACCTCGTCGCTGCTAGCATGCGTGTGGAGGGAAAACCACCCTCATGACACACGGGGTCCTAGCATCATCGACGAGAACTGCTGGAGCGACGAGACCTTCTGCCGCGACAATAAGGTGGGTGATCAGTCCATATGCATGGAATCTAGATGCAAACTTGAAAATATGACATTGAAATGATGTTGGTATGAATCTTTTTCAGTTGTGGTTCGCATATGGCAAGACGGCTGCGGAGAAGGCGGCCTGGAGGGCGGCCCGGGGAAGAGACCTCAAGCTCGTCACCGTCTGCCCCGCGCTGGTCACCGGGCCGGGGTTCCGCCGTCGCAACTCCACCGCATCCATCGCGTACCTCAAAGGTCCGGGCCTGATCATGGAACGGTAGGAGCACTGAACAACCTGAGCATCTCAGCGAACTGACATACGTGCATCGTTTTACGCGTCTGCAGGATCTCAAGCCATGCTCGCCGAAGGCGTCCTGGCGACGGCGAACGTAGAGACCGTCGCCGAGGCCCACCTCCGGGCGTACGAGGCCATGGGCGACAACGTGGCCGGCGGGCGCTACATCTGCTACGACCGCGTGATCCGGCGAGCCGAGGAGTTCGCGGAGCTAGAGCGGCAGCTGGGGATGCCTGGCAGAGCAGCGACCGTGCAGAACGTCGACGACAGGCCGGCGAGGTTCGAGCTCTGCAAACGGAAGCTGGGGAGGCTGATGTCGTCCAGGAGGAGGTGCACATACGAGGACTATTACCCTATGATCAGGTTCGAGTAGGTTGCTATAACAAGGCTGGCTGATGCATGGGGGATTAATTTGAAGGCAGTTCAGTCACTTCAGTGGGTTCGACTAAGTTCTACTTCTACCGCTGCACATAACATCGCGCAAGGAACAAAGAATGAAGAACGGACTGCCCCGAGTGGTGCATGCTGCTTCATGCGGTCAAAGACAGAATCGAAGGGATGGGAAGGAGAGTAGTGCTAGTTTGTGGATGGAAGGAGCACATACCTTGAGTGTGGTCGAGTGCCATCATGTTGTGGATAGTGCTAGTGCGATCTTGTAGGTTATTTGAGCTTCATTAAAGTTGGGCCATGTTTCTTCTGTTATTCCGTTCTCCAGCAATCCAAACACGATTCCCAGGGAAGCAAATCCATTCTGTTTTTCCTTTGTCAGATGAACATTAACATGTACATAAAGTTCAACAAAGATCCGCATGCCCTCTGCTCCGGTGGCACACGGTTAGAACATCTCCAGTGCTTGTGTAAATTTGGATTCAAAAAAAAAAAACGGAGGCAAAAGCTTTATATAATTCATTAATAAAAATAAAAGTGTCCAGTTCTTAGGAGACAAAACTGGGGGAAAACCTATAACAACAAGACTAAGTCCACACAAATAGCACATCAACGCACACTCACATCCAAGCCTAACGGAGATCCAAACAACAGGTTCACACCCACTCTAGCCAACACAAAAGATCACAAAGTGATACAAACTAAACACTCCAAACACGACCCTCCAAGCCACACATAGAAAAACAGGCCAAGACAAAGGGGTGCACCAATCACTCTGTGGGGATCCTGCGTACGCAGCAGCCGAGGTGGCGAGAAAATCGAAAACCTATGTAACGACGATAGTTGCGGGCATCGTTGCTAAGAGGCCTGACTTAGCAACCCGTCACCAAAAGGAACCACATGCTTGCGGGACGCATACTAGGCAGAGACTGCAGCGTCAAGAACACCACTCTTCTCAAAGCCAAGTGTCTGACTCGGCGGAAAAGCCACAGCCAAGATCTCAAGCGAGTCTTTCCTCACTTCCTTGACGGAAGGAGGCATAGCCACACCACCACGTAACTCCTCTGGCATGATCTGCATGACCGGAGCCATGAACGCCGAGCAAGCCCTAGCACGAGGAGTGAAACAACCATAAAGGCCCGCTCCGTTCGCGCCCACTTTGCCAACACCAGGCAAAATCAAAGGATCGTCACACGTCCAGGAGAGCCTACCCAACACAGCTTCCGCTCGCTCCAGAAAGTCCCCATTTGCTAGCATCCAGCCATGCAAGGAGTCAACAAGCTCCATCCTATATTAGGTGGCGTTGAGGAAGAGAAAGGGCGGACGGAGGAGAGGCATCGACGAGATCATCCGCTCGCGGAGAGGAGGAATCGGAAGGCGATTGGTGGAGGAGTGTGAAGGAAGGGGATTGGGGAGGACGAAGTGTGCGAGTCGATTGGGGGCCGGCTCCTAGGGTTTCCTCCATGAGATGACTCTTTTATACCGCCTCCGTAAGAAATGAACGGCCTAGATTAGCTAGAGGTGAAATCTACGATGGGTATAATTGGATTTACTTGGAGAGGCTGGCCGGATCTCCTGCGTTTATCACTTTAGATCTTACTACCTTTAGTAAACTAGAGTTTTATATTTTCTGAAGATTATTATGATGGCTACACATTTGATCTGTAAATGGTGCTTGTGATGACGTGAATTTCTATGGTTTGTGGGAACATCCACTTGGAGATGATTGTTTTTTCGACAAAGGAAATATATTAATATCGAGAGATACCAATTACACCCTGTCTCTGCAACAACGCAATACCCTAATGTAGTACGGATGCACACAACCAAAAAACAAAAAAAAAACTAAGAAATAAAAAGTCCCGCTACGGTATTCTAGTCCTAGCAGCAACAATACATCCACCACCAGGATAACGCATCAACTTCAGACTCTCCAAAAGAAACGCCTCCAAGAAGGGAATAGTGCGCAAGCACCGTCGTCGTCCAATCAAAAGATCTTAGGTTTTCACCTTGAAGATAGTCCACGCTCTCAAAACAATGCCTTCAACCGGGTCATTGCTAGGAACAACCAATTAAGACCAGACCTTGGATTTTCACCCTGAGAGGTCAGACTGTGAACTTCACCTGTGTTGCCGCCCCGACATTCATACTGCTGCTGCGAAGTCCGAAACACCAAGCTAGTCCCTCAACAACGCAGAGACTTGAACCTCCATTGCTAGTCCTTTAATCCGGCCTTCATGATATTCTCCACCTCTTATTTCACCATGGACCAGAAAGTCACCTGATGGCAAGAAAGAACAGAGCTTGATGCCACTCTCTCCAGAACCAAACGGTCGGAACAAAAGCATGGGTGCGCACGACCGAATACCACCTGATCCAGCAAACTCCATGAAAGAGATGCACTGTTACATTCGCCGGTGGAGCTTTCCGGAACTCAACACTCTGGCAGGATCAAGAAGGACATGCCTCAGGAGGTCTTCATCTTCGCACAAGAGAAACCCAAGGACCGCTGCCTTTATTCAGCTCGGGCCCCAACGCCACTGATCATCCCATGTGGAAATGGAAGCGCAGCAATCTCCACCCATGTAGGCCGACAGGCATACTGACGCGCCACCATGGACCTCCGGGCCCCGACGGGACCAGAGTAGGCCTAGCACTGGGCTGCCTCCGCCCACCCGCCGCCGTTATAGCAGATGAGCCACCGCTGCCACTAACCACTGCCACCGTCGTAGAAGAATGGGCGCCACCCTCCAACCCCAACACCGCGCCTGTCCGGGACCCCATCGCCGCCGTGCCGCACGGGCCTTGCCCAGCCACACCTTCGGCGGCGGAGGAGAGAGCGATTGAGGAAGAGGAGGGGGCTGAGCGGCGGAGAGATGTTGCCCCGGGGCGGGGCGGCACCGCCGCCCAGGGGTTAGGGTTGGGGAGCTTAGGAGGCCAGCTGCTTGGATAATTAAGGAAACATACCAAACCGCATCGAAGTTCAGTACAAACACACCGATTTTTTTTTAGATAAAAGGCATAGATATGCCCGACTTTAAATTAATAAAGCCTGGAGAGGTTCACGAAACAAAGTAGCTTACAACTCGCTGCGGCATACAACTTAGCCAAAATAAAACACAAAAGAGATAAAAAACCAACAGCCACGAGCACACACATACTCGGAACCGACACTAGCAAAGAGGGAGAGCACACGGCAACCACGGCCCAAATGGTAAAGCTTGAGAATGGAGCATCAGGGGGTCATCCTGGATGAGGCGTAGATATCCCGGAGCGCATTCAACATCCAGCAGATGTCGGCCTGGTCGCTAGTCTTGGAGTTTATACTCCACAGCTGCAAGAAAATCGTGGTTTTATATACTCCCTCTCTCACAGTTTATTAGGCGTGCGCGTACCCCTAGGTCGCAAATTTGATCAATTTAACATTAGTTATATGTTATAAAAATTATATCATTAGAAAATATAGATGTTTTATTTTCTAATGATATAATTTTTGCATTATACAATTTAAATTATATAGGTTAAATTGACGACCTAGTGATACGGAGAAGACTAGTAAACTGATACGAAGGGAGTATTATAACAGAAGGGTGGTTAATGAGTTTCTTCTCGATAGCGAGCTTATTTCTAATCTGACACAAGGTTCAAGATTGGGCCAGAAACAACACCCATAACAAACGACGCGAAGACCCTGCCAGGCTAGATAGAATATAGTGAAATTGAACAAAATTCGCCCGGTCGCCAATTGGGGAAGCACACTCCAAGCGAATTCAGCCATGGAACATCCGAAAAGATATGGGCGTCTTCTAACGCCCCACACAAGGCACAAGAGTCATCTGAGGGACCGTGGCGAATCACAATCTGACTGTCGGAGGGAAGCGTATCTAAAACCAACTGCTAAGAGAAAATTTTAATTTTTAAGGGCACCGCAGCTTCCCAAACACACCGATCCCACCGACCATAGAGAGTTTACACGCCAAATAGAGGTATTATAGTACAACACAGGGGAGCTAAGCCCATCTTGCTACATGATTTGTGATGCTCGACTTGTAACATGTAAACAATTCCTGTTTGGTCGGCGCATTCTTATAAAGTTCGTACAACAAAGATGCAAATATTCATCAAACGATGGAAAAAATCGAAATCCTTTGCTTGCATCACATTCTTCCATTCGGATGAACTAAAAGTTGTACACTGCATCTCTCAAACCACACAATCTCACGTCGTCGATTGCAGCAAAGTCTGTACAAACACAAAACGGGGACACGCACGGCGCACAAACTCGGTCACCGACCAGCACCAGCACGTGAACTGCCATCCTCCTCGGGATCACTTCTGACGACCTGCGCTGCCGCGGCGTCTCCGGCCACCGAGAAGGAGAGCCGGCCGAACCCCCAATGCCCGACCTCGTACATCTCGATCCATGCCTTCTCCGTCACGCTCACCCTCATCCTGCCCTCTCTGGCCACACTCTCATCGATCGTGCTGCTCCACCACCGCGGGACGGCGGCCCCGCCCGGCTCGCCCCAGCTCTCCTTGCTCGCCCGCTCGGTGCCATTGCACTGGCCGCCGCCGCCGAGCCCCTCCACGTGGTCTAGCTGGTCATCCAGGTTCCGGACGCGCTTCGTCTTCCGCCGCCGCGTCTTGGCCACCCTGACCCACCGTCGGCCGGCCACGTAAGGGGCCTTGACGAGTGCCAGCGTGAAGCAGCTCACCACGGCGCACGGGCAGCAGCACAGCGCCACGCAGTTCGCCACCGCCGCGGCGCCGCACGTCCCGCACGACTGCCTGGCGCTGGTTCGTCGCGCGGGCTCGTCTTCGCATAGAGCGGGGAACCGGTACGGACGGGACGACGCCATTGCTGCCGGCCAAGCGCACCGTTGAACTTGGCGATTGGCACGTTGCCTGTGATCAACAAAAAGCCAGAACCCGTATGAGACCAGAATGTACGGAAATGAATGCAATCAGGGCGATGAAACAATACATCATCATCAAATAGTTTTGGGACTGATGTTCGTGTCCTTCATTTTTCTGTATCTATGCATACTGTGTATGTGATCGGAAGATAGCTGATCAGGAATAACCTGGTCAGAATCAGAATCCATTTTCACAAACTACTAGTACTCCATTATCTTCTAGGAAGTGGTAACTATAATTTAAGAACTTCTTACGAATATAGACTGAAACATTGGACATGGTCATCCAATATCGTTATCGATGAGTTGGAGAGACTAAGCTATGATTCTGTAGAATAGCACGCCAGCCTGATATTCTAATCTTTGACGCAGACTGGAGACCGCGTATGATGGATTGATGGTTAGTTTTAGTTTTGAACAGCACAGCGTTGGCTGTATAACCGCGTGTTTTTAGAATGCAGTTGCTACAACGTACCCAAATATATATAACTATAAAAAATATATTATTTCAGCAGAAGAATAGAAGATTGATCCTTGATCTAATGGAGATCAATCCAAATACTTGGATAAAATTTCTCGAAGAAGATGATTCCTCTTGATATGGCAAGCACGTCTTTGAACTCTCGTTTTCGCTTCTGAAAACACGTCCGTGACGACGACCACTACGATCGAACTGTTTCCTCTTCTCTCCCCTCCACCCTCAAACAAACAGACGGCAGACGTATGCATGCATAAAATTTGATTGAATCGATGATACGTTCGGCTTCAGGGAAGGTAGAAAAACGAAGAAATCGATCCTTACAGTATTACCGGCCAGTTTGATCGCAAGAAAGCTAAACCCGGGGACTAACGTCGTGATAAGAGAAATTAGAACCACGCATGGGCTGTCAAATTCAGCATAGAGAAAATAATTCGCACTCACCGGCGAACGAAGCGAGATGAACACCTCCGGATCTCCGATCTCCGGCGCCCCCCTACGATATACCGCGCCCTGCAACCCAGGCCCCAGAGGGCGATGGGTATGGAGTCTTCGAAAGGGGCAGCAGTCACCGCGACGATTGAGCAATAACAATGGAGAGTTGGAGTAGGAGAGCAAAAACAAATGTGGTACTAGGGACAGATGTCTTGCAGGGGGGATAGAACGGAATGATACGCGATTTAATGGAGCCGGGGGCAGGGGGGTAGACCGTGTGGAAATTGCAAATGGAGAAGAAGGGTTTTAGGCAGGCTGGAGAATAAAAGACGACGTGGGATAAACTAAGAATGAACTGTTGCAAGTAATAATAAATAAAATTGTTGAACTGTCACCTTCCGTCAGACTCCTGCCATGTACTATAGTATGGGACTGGTTTTCTTTTCTTTGGCGAACTAGTAGGGACTGACTGTTGCCTTCTGTCAGCAGGAGTGTTCTACTATTTTCTAAACCGTGCCTTCAAGAGAGAGAGGTAGACTGTTTCATATCAATTGATCCAGGCTTAAAAGATCACCAATCTATGGCGAGGTCAAACTAACCCTCTGGTGAAAAGAGACCATGGGAGAAACGGAGAACAAAATACCTGAAACTGAATGTCTGATCCAGCGCTCAATGTCCATGATCTAGTAACTAGAACAGCTAGGTCAATTATCCGGGAAAATCAAGGTGACTTTATTGCTGCCTCGGTCAAATATATTGCACACGTCTCATCTGTCAACGGAAGAAGCTTTATGCAATGCAAGCTGGTCTAGAACTAGCAAATCTGATTACTCCGGTGAAAAACAGATGCTTCTTGGAGGCGTCGTTTATGGAGAAGCTGATCTTCTAGTTGCTGTTTCAAGTTATGGATCTCGCTAGTGGGACGTTTTTTTTCTAATTCTTTTCTTTTTTTGGTTGTGCATCATTTATTATGTCATTATTAATTCAACGGAAGCTCAATCTGACTGTGTTGAAGCAATATAGTATTGCTCCGGTGAAAAACTGATGCGGAATGATGCCCCTGCAATTTATGTGGATGGGAATATCAATGAAGATATGCTAGCGAAACCTTTTCAGTCTCAATTTTCGTGGGGTGGGAAAATGGAAGGTGAAGGAGTATAGAAACAGAGTGCTCAAGGTCAAATTTTAGTCGTTTGCTAGGTTACAGGAGCTCTTTGAGTTTCCCCAATTTGGCTTGAAAAGGACTAGCGTGATTGTCAAGCTGGTGAAGTGGTACACATCTGGTCTCGATAAATTCAAATTGTTCTCTATGTGGGTGCGAATTGCTGGTATTCCACCTACTATGCTACATAAAGACGGTTTCTCAAATGTTGCTTTAATGTTAGTGACAGTTCAAGCAGTATATATGGAAGGATTTAGGCAGAATGATACTGTCATAGTCAAAGTTGGTGTTAGAAACCCCAAGAAAATCTAGAAGTGGTGGAGTTGACTGAAGATCCCTTTATGAAGTGGAAGAGACAGTCGAACAGGGAGCGTTCGTGTGGTATGGTCTGTGTTCGAAGCTGTGCTAGCTGTTAATATTATGGAGCTCATTTTCTTTCCATGGTGCTAACGGAGAAGGTCATCAAGCCGAGATCGGTGGAATAACTATGATGATCGGATCTTGGTGCTGAGGTGGAATTGGCTTGGCGATTCATGACTTGTAACAATGACTGGTATGTGGGGGCGACTGCACAGGAGATGTTCAGAGTTTTATCTTTCAGGGTGAAAATCCAAGGTATGACCTTAATTGGTTGTGCCTGGCAATGTTCTTGTTGAAGGCATTGTTTTGAGAGAAATGACTTTCTTCAGGGCGAAAACCTGAGATCTATGATCGGGCGACGACAATGTTTGTGCACTATTTCCTTCTTGGAGGCGTCGCTTATGGAGAAGCTGAGCTTCTGGTGTTGTCTAGGTGGTGTCAGTGTTGCTGTTTCAAGTTATGGATCTCTCTAGTGGGACCTTTTTTTGTAATTCTTTTTTTTGGCTGTGTGCATCATTTATTATGTCATTAGTGCATGATGTTGTTGCAGAGGCTGGGTGTAATTGGTATCTCCGCGATATTAATATATGCTCTTTATCGGAAAAAAAATTGACGAAGCTGATCAAGGCTATAGGATACCTGTGAAGAGCGATTAAGAAGGGGAAGTTAAGAGGTTAAAGAACTTGACAGTGCATGGTGGACAACAAAGTAATAAGGCACAACGATGGAAGATGAATCTCGGCAGAATGGTACTGATGCTGCTACGAGAGAGAAGAATTTAAGGGAAGAAGCTAATTTTAGGATAATTATGTTGGCTAAGGAATTGCAAGAAGAGAAAGGACTGAATAAAAATCAACATAGTGTTGTAGAAAATATTAACTAAATGTACGCAAAAGATGCTTCTATGATGGATAAAAATACAGAGCAAATAGAAGTGGGAGATTCATAGGAAGATGGTTTGTATATTCCAAATGCAACTTTTCAAGATGCTTGTGAAGCAATATAGGTGATGAGGGACCGGGTTCAGAGAGAATATAAGGAGGAACTTTCTGATGATGAAAGTTCCCAAGCTGATTATGAGAAGGAAAGGAGTGAAGCTGATACAATACTTGGCAATTCTAAAGTTTTCCACAACAAAAATCGGGTTGGGGTACTGGAATATATTGGGAATGAAAAGGCCAAATATACTATTGTAGATGAACAATAAGAACTTTAGGAATGTTAGAGAAAATCATGTCATGGACAAATATGCAGATAGGGCTATGGTTATGAATTCGGAGGTGTTACGAGGTAATGAAAATATTCATACAGTTCATAATACCACACATTTAACTTTACATAATATTTCTGCTAATGTAGGAGTAAAGCTATGAGATAATGAAGAGGGCAGTAGAGTAATTATCCAAGTTACATATAGGATTTAGAGGAAGCTATATTTAAAGAGTTTCGAGCTAGTTATAGAAAAATGGTCAGGTGGAGTTTGGTAATGTATCAAATAAAAATTTCTACAAGATGATTATGTCAAGGATCTGTCATATGATGGTGAGGATGTTGACATGGTAAGATGTATAGCTAGATGATTGTCTCAAAGGTTTGGCTGGTACTTTTAATAAGATAACTCTTAGTGGTATTTCATACATATGAACAGAGATAATTTTTACGAAAGTTTTAGTTTGCCCGGGGTACAAATGGAATGGTATTAAATTATTTAGTTGATTATGCAGATAGTTTTTTTCCTGAATCCTAGAGGTGTGGGTGAGGATGTAAAGATTTTTTAGGAATGCAATTAATGATAAGAAACTACAATTTGTTGGCATGCAGGAAACTAAGAATATTAGTTTTTTATTCATGATTTAAACAGAATGAGTGGTAGACATAGCTTTTCTTGGGTATGTGTTCCTTCTATTGATCAAGGTGGTGGTATATTATTACATCCAACTTTAATGTTCAAAACCTAGATGATGCTTTATAGATGTTATTTTCCTTTTTTTTATGTACCACTCCGGTGTCTAGCCTAGCCCCTGAGATATTATCCAAGATGTGTGATCCCATTCTGTCAATTTCTTGACATGTGTGCTACCTGAATCACCAAAGGCACATTCAATAGCAACCATCTCATAAAAATCATAATGTCGATAATTCAAAAGGAAAGTGCGTTTTCTTCTGATGTGATCTTAGTCCCCCAAATCAATGAGTAGTGGCATGTGATCTGACCACACATGGCTTAGAGCATGAACCATTACTAATGGTAAGATTTGTTCCTACTCAATCGTAGTGAGAAGCTTGGTTAGCTTCTCGTAAGTGGAAACATCTCTAAGAAAGACCCATTGCCCCTGAAAGAAGTATTTCTCTCATGTCGAGACTTTCAGTAATAGAATCCAAATAAAGGTCATCATGCATAAATTTGCAATTATTATTTTCATCCCCCCACTGTACGATAGGTTCCGGAGCGTTCTAGTGTATGAAATCACGAGAGCATGCCTAACTAGTTCTGAAAATCTGTTGTAGATGGCTACGTTGTTGCATGCAATGGTGCAGTCATAACTTTCAGAGTAATAAGCGGATGGCGTGGACAACCATCGAGAAGCTTTATCTTGGTGTACGAGTCATCTACAATCCATTACACCGTTGATACCCCAAACAATGATCGTAGGGTGTTTAATGGGGAATTAGTCAAAGAAAAGTGAGGTCCAATGTTGCAGAAACAGACAAAACATGCTAGGGCTTTCTCTAACCTTAGGCGACCATGGGAGATGCCCAAGGTCCCATGTGTATGGAGGGGGGACATGATCGCATCCTCCTCTATAGTACCAGCTATTGTTTTCTAAAATAAATTTGGTTAAAAATGTACAGTCGCAAATAAACAGAATTTCTTGGATGGTAGTAATCGACGAAAATCTTGCACTATTTTGCAAAAGCTTTTACTCATAACAAATGTTCTAATGTTGATCTTGATGATATCTTTCTCTAAGTTAAAAGTGTTGAAGTAACTTTGCTAGATGATTTGATGACAGCGTCTAAATATCTTCTATTTGTTACAGTTGTAGATTGCTATTTAAATGTATCAATTGCTTATCAGATCCTCTTGACTATACCTATAACTATGGTCTTAGCTTAAAGAAGTTTCTCTAGACAAAATAAAAATTGTTTGAGGTTAACTATGTTATAAGACAGATTGAACGGCTTGGTTACGTGTTGTATTAGGAAGGATATATTGGATAACATTGGTTTTGAAATTATTTCTATGATTATTTTTACCATGGAACCGTAGGGGAAGCCCCTACAGTGTAATTTTAATATTAATAAAAGCCAAAAAGGCTATCAAAGTTTAGAAGAGATTACATCTAGGTGGGAGAAAAATGGAAAAGAGACATTGTCTGTACAAAGTTGGAAGCTACCCAACCAACCAAAGGTTGAACCAAGGCCGTTTTGACTCTAAACTGATGCAACATAAGATCACTTTGGACTCTAACCCTCCAGCGCCCAATTGAAGGCAAGATACCCCTAAAGATATAATTATTATGTTCCTTTCACATATTCCATGCAACATAGGCAACCATCTCCATAAAGCAAGGGCCAGCAAAAGTCGATCCGGCTGCAGTATAGCGAACATCAATGTCCAAGTCCATGTCCCAAACGATATGGCAAGTATTCCAGCAATTTTTTACAAATGAGCATCCGAAGGACAAATGATCTCAGGTTTCCAAAACCTGATCTTGGCAAAGGACACACGTACATCCTGGATCTAAATGCCACTGCCGACGAAGCATCATATCTCTGGTATTGATTCTATGCTTGAATAACAGCCAAACGAAAACTTTTAGTTTCGGCAATCATCTTGATTTCTAGATTGCACGCAAGGCTCTGTCACATGGAACCGCCGAGAAGATATACTGGTAAAAGTGAGCTGAAGTGTAAGACATGCTTCCCCAAATGAATCTCCGTGTATCCAGATGACCCGTGATATTAGCATCAACAAGCAAGTGTTGAACTTGCTCGTATTCAGCATGAGCTTCCATAGAGAGAGGGAGGGCAAATAAAGTTCTGATGTCTGCAGTCAAAGCAAGCTCAGCAACAGTAGTGTCTTCAGATCGAGCAAACGAGAAAAGCCGCGGATACTGATTGCATTGCACCATTTGTCCAAAAATCATTCCAGAATAAAGTGACTCTCCATTACCTATCTGGGAGATAGTGATACTCCTGCAAATACCAACAAGGCTGAAAATATCTCGCCACCAAAAAGAACCCGAGAACTCTGAGCATGTGGTGCACCATGACCATACCGCCGCCAGACAAGCTTCACCCGGGGTGTATCCTCTTTGCAAAAAAACTTGTGAAGTTTCTTGAGGAGGAGAGCTTTATTCCGGAGTTCAATATTTTTAATTCCAAGTCCACCATGATTCTTTGGCCGACATACAGCAGGCCGCAAGAGAGTGACTAGACGATGTATCCTCATCCTTTTTTGCCCACAAAAAATGACGTCTAGACCTATCATTTTTTTTTAATGATAGTCTTATGAACCTTAAGGGAGCAGATGAAGTGATTGGGCAAAGAGGAAATCACAGAATTTATCAGTTCCAAGCGTCCACCATAACCGAGAAAACGAGCACTTGCGTTCAATCTTCTTTCGACCTGATCAACAATAGGAGATAAATCTTGTACTAAAGGTCTTGTGGTTCCAAGTGGAAGCCCTATGTAACTGAATGGCAAATTGTAGCACAACCAAAAACATTTGCCAAATGCACAAGAATCTGGTCATCAATGTAGGCATCATACTAGACTTAGAGTAGTTCACACGTAAGCCAGTAGCTCTGGAGAAATCATGAAGAAGTTGTTTGAGTGCTAGGAGCTGTTGTGGGCAAGCTTGCATAATCAATAACGTGTCATCGGCGTATTGAACAATCGGAAAATCCGTTTTTGGAATAGGAAGAGGGGCATCAAGAATACCATCTCGAAAAAGAACATTAACCATAGACTGAAGAAGGTTAGCGCCACTGACAAAAAGCAACGGTGAGAAGGAATCGCCATGTCGTGTCATCGGCGTATTTGAATGATTTTTCATCTAATACCCGAAGAAGCTTTTTTGAGGCACCGAAGCATTATTTTGATGAGATCATTGGAATCTATTTTCATTTGAAGTAATAAAACTAGCAAGAAATATTAGTTTTATTTTTCTACTTTCCTGTCGTTAAGTTGACATTTCTTAATTACTTAGCAATTTTTATAGACATTTCAGGCTAAGGATGTATGGTTGAATGTTTTTCTTTTGTGTGTTCCAATTTTGACAGATGTCCCTGAAGGGACATGGTTGAATGTTAATTTTGACAGTTTGCAAGTGGAAATAAACTCATATATCTCTATATATCTAGAGATAGGTACATATATATATTAAAGCCTTAGAGATACATAAAATACAGAGCTGGCACTAAGCGTGCCATGGATCAAAGTCCATTACTTGTCTTCTCCAACCTTCACACCGCTCCGTCGCGCCATCAACTCGTCCATCAGCCTTCCAACATCGTTGTAGGAAGATCCGCCGTTCTCTACTGCCCTCCTTGCCTCGACACCAAGATCTTTAGCCATCTTCTGTATCTCGCTGTTATCCATCAATTTCTCGATGGATTCAGCGATTACCTCACCGCTGATCACCTGGTGGGTCGCCGATCTGAAGTGCTTCGCACCGATGCTGACACCCACCTTGAGTACCTCCACCACGAGCTTCTCGTTGTAGAACTGATCTGCGAACCGTGGCCAGGTGACCATCGGAACACCCGCACTCACGGACTCCAGGGTGGAGTTCCAACCGCAGTGCGTGACGAACCCGCCGAGGGCCGGGTGGTTGAGGATGAGTATCTGCGGCGCCCAGCCTCGGATGATGAAGCCGCGGCCACCGGGCGCAACCAGGTCAGCGAATCCTTGAGGCATCCACTCTGAAGAGCTTGGGCCTGCGCTGCCGACCACCCACATGAAATTCTTGCCTGAGAGGTCGAGGCCGCGAGCGAGCTCGTGCAGCTCCGCCGGTGAGAAACTGACCATCGAGCCGAAGGAGACGTACACCACGGAGCCAGGCTGCTTGGTGTCCAGCCACTGCAGGCTGCTGTCCGCGTCCGGCGAGAGCACGCTGGCCCCTCTTCCAGCCATGTCCTTGTTGGCGAGTGCGACCGGGCCGACGAGCCACGCGCGGCAACCGAGGGTCGTCCGGTAGTGCTCGGCGTAGCCCGGCTCCAGCTTGTGGAAGCTATTGAACACCTCGCCGAAGTTCTTCTCGTCCGCAGCGTTGACGCGCTTGGACACTGTCGAGTTTTCCGGCGGACGCCTCCCGGTCCCGGGGCTGCTCATTTGGCTCCGCCTCATCTCGACATGGTGCGGCAGCCCCGGCAGGGAAACCAGGGCGTCGGGGTCGTCGGGGGCAGTCTCCAACGGGTTGTACCGCTGGATGCTGTCGGTGCAGGCCCCGGCGAACAGGCTGGTGCCGAGGAAGCCCACGCGCGGTACACCGTGCTCCGCGGCGGCGTCCGCGGACCAGTAGTAGAAGCTGTCCGACACCACCGCGTCGGGGTGGTGGTCAGACAGGAACTGGTCGAATGGCTCCCGGAGCTGTGTCACCGCTTGAGAGAGCCTGTGGCGGTCGCCCCGGGCTGTAAGGTGCGTGCCGTTCTCGACACCGGCCGGTAGCCCGACGTCGGGGAAAGGCACGACGGAGATGACAATGGGTGGGCAGTCGGTGCCGCGGAATGCGTCGTTGGCATTATCGACGGCCGAGCGGATACTGGTGGCGTTGACGGGCGTGGTGATGATAGTGCACCTGACGCCGCGCGAGGCGAAGAGCACGGCCATGTCGGCCATCGGAATGATGTGGCCGGGGTCCAGGTAGGGGAAGAAGAGGATGTGCAGCGGTGGCTGCTGCTCATCGTTGTCAGCCATGGCTAGCCGGTCGTCTAAAGTGCGGAGGAGGAGAGTGCAAAGCAGAGCCGCGACTTTCAAGAAGTGAGGCGTGTACTCTTT
Source organism: Lolium rigidum (assembly GCF_022539505.1). Lineage (NCBI taxonomy): Eukaryota > Viridiplantae > Streptophyta > Magnoliopsida > Poales > Poaceae > Lolium > Lolium rigidum. The sequence continues at coordinate 156,363,723 of NC_061513.1, read as the reverse complement.
TCGTTTTGGATGGCAAGAGAGCAGTGTATGTATATTTGTACAGGTCTGAAAGCCACTTGTTTTTTACTAGTATGTCATCTCCGTCTTCCAGATCCAGATTGATTCCGTGATGAGTCAAGTTGCATTCATTGGCACCATTTTATTAGCTGAATTATTAGACGAGGCCCAAGAAAATCATCGAGCGCCACGTACTACCGTACTGTTTTGCAGTTTAAAGAATCACGAAATGATATAGTTGACCAGAAGGACGTGTACAGAGGCAATACAGTATGATTTTCCATGTGATCCCAATGCGTGCTTGCACGGTGGATCTGGAGTCACATCTGGACATGGAAAACATCTGTATCTGGACATGGAATCAGTGAGTACTCCGTGTGTATGTATCTGGAGTAGGGTGGAAGCAAGAACATTGCGTTCCGTCAGATCAATGACACGCATGGGACACGTATAGCATGGCACATGGAAAATACTGTATCTGAATCAGTACAGCTGCATGGGACACGCGTAGCATCGACGCGCACATATTGCTCGGCCCATTTTCAGATAACCACGCAACTATTTGTTTGCATAGTGCGATCCTCCGCTTCGTGTCCCTCCACGTGGGAGGCAGAGGAAGGGGCAGAGTCCACCGCACCGACATTTATAGCAAGCAGATTGTATTCGATTATGCCCACGCGACGTAAGAGCATCTCCACTCGTTGGCGCTTCCCACGTCCAAATTACCGCCGGATTGAACGAAATTAAGTCGTGGGGAGTACCGTATTTCCAGTCGTCCACCCGGAGTTCGGCGGACATAGTTTAAATTTAAACAAAGCGCCGTCCCGCGTTACAAGTACGGCCAGTTGATCGGCAAAAGGAGCAAAAGGATCAGCTACAGATCGCGATCGGAGGGAAATTACACGGAAACAGGCTCATCGGCAGTCCCGGCCAGCACGGCGGTGTCCGACGGACCAGTTTCCTCACACGCTATGGCCGAAGCGGCTGCGGCAGTCGACGATGAAGCAGCGGCAGTGGACGTCGAAGCAGCCGCAGTCGACGAGGTAGATGGTGAGGAAGCCGAGGTAGGAGCCGGCGGAGACGACGAAGGACTGGCCGGAGTGGCTCGGAGGATGTCGCTGCGGTGGACTCGGTACCAATTCCTCGTCTCCTCGTCCATCGGTTCCATGTTGCCGCCGCCCATCAGGAACGCCAAGTCTGTGTTCCTCTTCTTCGTCGCCGCCGTCGTCTTCAGCAGGGCGATCCGGACGCCTTGGTTGGCGAGCATCTCCCGCCACCTGCCGTCGAACTTGTCGTTCCTCCCGTCGGTGTGCGACCTCAAGTCGGCCCAGCACTTGTCGATCGACGCCCGCATCCCGTCGGCGGGATTGCTTGTCTTTTGAGCTCTTTGAGCTTCTTCGGCCGAGTTCGGGCGCCCTTCCGCCGCGCAAGCCGCCGGAGCGTCGGGGTTGTACTGCTCGGTCTTGCTCTTCGAGAGGGTCGTGCGGGTTTCCTTCCACTTCTCGCAGTTCTCGAGGCGGGTGTAGACGTTCGGGAACTTGAACCGCAGGCCGGTGTCGTCCGTGTACATGTCCAAAGCACGGCGCAGCTCGGGGAAAAAGAGCACGGCGATACGGGTCAGCTCACGACGATGTACCTCGGTGATGCAGGTCGACGGAGCATACCTTTTGCTCCAAGTCGTGGCCGCCGATCGGCCGTTTTCGACCTCCTCCTGTATGACGTGCCATTTGTTGCACGCCGTCTGCATGATCCCCCAATGGGTGGCAATTGCCTTGTCTCCCCGGTACACGTTCATGTTCGTCTTGTTGAAGTAGGGATCGACGATTTGGCTCTTCTTCTTCTTCGTCTTCTTCTTCGATGGCTTGGCTTCCGTCGGCAACATCCTCCCGATGCTCGTTGCGCGCCGCCACAGCTGCCGTCGCCCTCGCCTCCTCTTGCGTGAAGAACCCCGGGCTCGCGGCGGCGGCGACCATGAAGAACCCCGGGCTCGCAGCGGCGACCATGGAGCCGGAGGTGATCATCTCGTGGATCTCCTCTTCGTTCGGCGCCGCCATCGCGCCGAACGGGAGCGGCCCTCGTCGCATGACCGGCGAGCTGCCCTCGAACTGGCCGCCGATGCCGACATCAAGCTCGGGCGGCGACGGCGTGAACCTGGACGGTTGGACGTAGGCGCCCTCTTGGAACATGGCAGGCGGCGACGGCGAGTACATCGAAGGGGAGAAGGACGACGGGGAACTACTTGTACCTTGCGCCGGCCATTGGCCGGGGAACATGGCGCCGCCGCCGCCGCTCATGGCCATGCTGATCTTCCTCGCTTGTTCGTCCTGGGCCGCCGCTGCCGCCCTCTTGGCGGCGGCTTTTTTCACCCTCTCCGCCCTGCCGCATGTTTCCACCTCGCGCCGTTTCTCGTCCGCCGCCCACTCTGCGTTCGTCATGCCCGGTGGCCGCTCCTTCTTCGCCCGCGGCTTCCTCGTCGTCGCCTTCGGCGGCATTGTGGTGGACGAGAAGACGAGGAGGAGAGCGGTGGTGGACGAGAAGACGCCGCCGGGAACTGGAACTGGAAGACGAGGAGAATGGACAAATTCGGCGGGAGAGAATGGGGATATGCAAGCAAATTGGAGGGAATGGGGATATGCAAGCAAATTGGAGGGAAAATCGACAGGATTTGGTTTTCCTGTCGCCGACTACGCGGGTCCACACGACGTTTCGCGCCAAAATCTTTCGTCCGGAGTCCCCGAGCGCGCCCCGGGGGACCGGGGATGGCGTGGGCTCGCCGGATGAATGAAGGGCCAAATCCGGACGAAAACGAGGAACCGGGGGCGCGACTGGGCCGATTTACGCCGTCCGGATGTAAAAATGGCTCGCCGGGGGCCTGTTCGGGGGGACGAGTGGAGATGGTCTAACAGTGAGACTAGTCATAGTGGGAAGCACATAGAGTAGTAACATGCACATGTTACTACTCTATGTTACTATCTTTCATAGTGGTTAGTAATATCAAAGTAGTACTCCTCCGTTTCTAGATACCAGCCATATAATTTTTTGCGAAAAATTCCAGAATATAAGGTTTACTGTGTTGCTCCACTTGTATGAACAATATTTTGATAGATTTTATTAGGTTTTCTTAGCTTATGCAAAGTCTTCTATTAGCTCACGTCAATTGCCTAGGGTTAATCCCAGCCAACATGGTGTAAGTTTTCCTAAATGTGTGTTTCTTAATTTCCGTGCCAGAAATTATATGCCTTATATTTAGGAACGGAGGGAGTATCATATATATCGTCATTAATTAGCTTATAGACTCATTATATCTTGAGAAGTGTGATGTTACAGTAACTAGCTATGTTACTCCATCCCCCTCTCTCATCATTAACTCACTGCCACATAAGCAAATTTGCTGAGTTAGACCCTTAGTTACTAGTGAAGTTACTCCCACTATGAGTAGTCTGAGGTCCAACCATGAACCGTAATAAACGATCGTGTCCGGTGAAATGGTCTAATTTGGCGTAGCCTAAATTTAGGATGACTTTGTGGTTTAAGGGCTGCCCGTAATTCCGCATTAAGCTACTATTTGTCTGTCCTAGAGTCGCACGGCAAAATATGTTCAATTACATTGAACTTTACAGGCATTAAGCGTTCAAAATCATTTAATGGACATGAGGCATAGTTGGACATCATCACACCCAATATACATCACTTTAAAATTCAGGTAGCAACATTTAACACATTTAACTAGCATACAATAAACCACACGGCCCTAACAGCACATCTTTTACACAATAGATTTAACATTAACATTAAAATGAAGCACTGAGTTGTCTCTCCTACTGTAACATTTGATAAACTATAACATGTACTTAAAGATACATGTTTTTGTTATTACTTACATGGCAAGTAAGTACATAACAAAAAAACGGCACAATTCTAAAACAGATATAGCAATCTACATCTATATATAAGATTTAAATCAGAAATTTCTCCTTCCTATATTTATTTGGAATTTTGTCGATGCTTAGGGAGTAATGCTACAGCAAACTGTGTGTCACAAGAGCTACTGAATTCTGATCGAATAAAGAACACACTAAGAAGTTTGGTGCGCTGCCGCCGTGCCCGTGGTGCTAATCTTTTAGCACGAGTGCTTAATGGTAACTATTTTAGAGTGTGTGTTTTCCCGGTCTGTGAAGTGGTATGTGTGTTTGCTAAAAGTCAATCTAAGCAGGCGATGTAAGAGGCAAGAATGATAGAATTATCGATATAAGAGGCAATAATGACAGAATTATATAGCGGTAGCATACTATTGTATACCTGAACATATGGATGCGACAGTTAGAGAAAATTCTGTAAAAAAATTTGTTTTGAGAAAACCAAAAGCAACAATTATGCATGCTCAATTCGCAGGTCCACACGACAATGGCGATATTGTGGTATTTTGTCCATCGGTCAACACCGACGGCCTGGGCCTATGTAAAATCACATCCAGATATCTAAGCAAAATGATGAAGGAAAGGAAGGAAAGAACCGTTCCATGGACATAATAATGAAATTAGAGTTCGCAAAATGTCAACCAAAATGAAGAAAGAAGGGAGCTATGCTCATTGGAAAAAAGGTGTTTTTGAAAAAGAAGTTGTGCTCTATGGGAGCACAGAGAAATAAACTTCGGATACCAGTTGGGATCCATTTTCCAGGAGGGGAAGGTCGATCACAAAAGGCAGAAACAAAGTTTCGCTTCAGGCATGCCACAACCACCATGACGAGCTTCGTCGCTAGTCTTGAGGATACTCATTAGTGGAAAACACCGCGGTTCACCCGGGGGATAACTGTCTAGCGATCATCCGCCTCCCTAGAGTGATGTGTGTCTTTGATGTGGCAAAAAAAGGTGGGGGCCACCATGTGCGTACCGTTCTCTTCTTCTCCACATTATCCTCTTCACGGTGATGTGGTCGTGTTCCTCCTCTGACACCTCTGCGCCGCAGCCACCCGGCGCCGACGCCGAGCTTCCGCGCGACTAACTCGAGCTCGTCCTTCTCCTGTCCCGCAACCTCCGCGCGGCCCTTGTACAGCAGCCACAGCTGGAGCGCCGCCCGCTTGACCTCCTTGACATAGATCGTGACGGCACCCTTGGCTGCTTGCCTCAACAGTAGCGGCCGGTGCTCCGTCTGCATGGGATACTAGGAGTTCTTTAGGAGCATTTTTACATGGAAAAGCAAAGTGACATCAGCCATACAATGTTCACATAATATTTGATATGAATCACAAAATAATGGTGCATACTCATCCAAATGAGTCCACATGGAAACCATATCCATACCATTGGTTGTAGTAAGTTCTCTACGGTGTGCATCCTCACCTTCTTCTTTCTTTGAGTCTGCAAAATGTTAGGTTCTTCCACGGCAACTAAGACTCGCTCATGAACAGTTTTTTATCAATGCATTCTGATGAAAGTGATCCTGGTGACAATAATATATAGGATGCACTTCACCATAGATCATGTTAAGTGCTTTATCTTCTTATATATCTCGAATACGGGCTAGTAACTTACAAACACCGGTATAAAGTACAAACTATAAAAGCTCCATACTAGCATAGCATTTATCACTACTATTATAAGTTGCTAGTACGGTATCAACATTATACTCACATTGATGGTTAAGGTGATCTTTGGATTTGCAGTCTTCACATTATAATTGGTGAGAGGCCCACATCATGGATGAATAATTGTTCATCCAAATCATTAGTACTTTCATAATTCCATGCCTCTTCATCAGACTTGAAATACTCTTGTCCCTTGCCTCATCCATTGCAAGCTTCATTTTTTCAAACAAAGTAATCCGAGAAGACATGGTTAGCACCAAAAGTTTTTATAGGTTTTTTGTTTTATATTTTTTTGTTCTTTTAAATATATAAATAAAAACTGTAAGATAATAGCAATAAACGGAAATAAACTATGTGCGAGTGGGTAGGTAATAACCAACCGCTATGCTTCCCAGCAACGGTGCCAATTTGACGACTAGATTCCTACACCAACAACATGGTTATTGCAGTACTTGTAGCAGCAAATATTATTTATAAAGTTCGTCCCTTGAAAGCTTCGCAAATGTAAATAACATAACGCCGCAGTAACGTTAAATGTGTGGCTACGTTCGCACACATAACAATGTTGAGAAATAGCCTACTATATAGGTTGCTAGGATAATGGTAATTGAGAGGTTTAATGTAACTAAGAACAAATTAAATAATGAAAGTAATGAAAGAGCATGTGAGTATGGTTGTGGGAGTTGCGATATGGTAAAGTTCTCAAGAGTGTACGATCCACCACTAGCATTGGTATATTTTTTATTAGGATAAATCTATACCATCTTTCAGTTGCATGTATGGAAAGAGCTCCATAATAAGATGACCACATAAAGCCATATGTCATTTCATCTTAAATAACCATTGCAATGATCGTAACCAAGCCACTTTAATCCCTCACAGTTAAGGGTTTTCCCATAGATATTGATACGAGATTTGTGGATTCCTTTTAATCCTCGTTAACCACATGAATAGCACACCGGCGTGTTTTATCACTTAGCACCGTAGGTACTACGATATGACCAACGTAGTTTCCTCTCTAGTCCCGTGTGCAAAATTACATGGTGCAGTTCACATAATATCTATAGAGAAAAATAATACATGTTCATGAACTTAAATACATTATAGATCATCTTTATTTCACATCATAATGTTGGTAGGGTTTCTCCGTCTCTCCCAAGAGCAAAAGAAATACTCACATATGAAGGCAATCAACATCATGGCAATGATATCACTAGTAGAAACAAGGGCTTTTATCCTGTCCTCCAAAGATCTTTTGCACCGGATTTGGCACGAACCGGTGCTAAAGGGATCATTAGCACCGGTTCGTGCGGTCTGGACGTCCAGGGGGCATTAGCACCGGTTCGTGCGGGACCTTTAGCACCGGTTCGTAACACGAACCGGTGCTAAAGGGTTGGCGTCAGCCGCCAACCCTTTTGCACCGGTTCGTGTTACGAACCGGTGCAAAAGGGAGGGTTCGCGGCTGACCACGCACCTCCACCCCCACCCCCCGTGGATCGCCTTTTTTAACACTGTAAAATAGAAAAGAAAATGATAGAAAATTCAAAAAATAAAATATTTTGAGAATCCTGTATGTTACACAACTTACTATTCGGGAAAATTAACAAATTTCAATTTCAATTTTTTTTTCAAAAAAAGTTTGAAGAATGGTAAAACCGCATTAACTTTTGCATACGACGTCGAAAAAAAAGGTATAATATATCAAAATCATCGTAGGAAAAAGTTACATCCGAATTCACCGGGGTTTACCCGGTTAGCCAATTTTTAGATTCTCAAAATTCCAAATTAAAAAATGAAAGCAGGAAGATTTTAGTTTTTTCTAGAAATTTAGGATTTTATATATTTTTTTTATTTTTCAAAATTAAAATTAATAATTGCATCATGCATAAAGATTACACTCTGCAAATTATAAGTTTTTCAAATTTTCAGGTTTTAGTTTTGGCAAAAAAAATTAAAAATTGAAAATAATTAAAAATAATACAAATTATAAAGTTAATGTTTATTTATTTATTCAAGATTATTATTATATCATTACTTTTGTTTACTAAAATAATTATTTGAAATTCGAACAATAAAGAAATATGACATCGACCGATATGTTAATAGGATTGATATGATACTACTATCACATACATGCGCGTGAAGCACTTGGATACGGGATGGAAAGGAACTTGGAAGTTAAGCGTGCTAGTGCTAGAGTAGTGGGAGGATGGGTGACCGAGCGGGAAGTCTAAGCACGAATAAGTATTTAGACTAGAGATAAGGGTAGTTAGAGACTAAACTTGTGAAATAACTAAAATAATAGAAATTCTGAAAAAAGGAAAAAAGAGGGAGTGAAAAATAATTCGAAAAAAAATACGGTACCGGGGTTCTACCGCGGCAGCGTTTTGGGACATTTTCCTGCCGCGGCAGACACGGGTTTGTAATACGAACCGGTGCTAAAGGTCCTCTCGCTCGGGCGCCCGACAGCAATTGAACCGGTGCAAAAGGGGGGGCCTTTTGCACCGGATGCTTTGCACCGGTTGGGCATCCGGTGCATATGGCTCTTACCAACCGGTGCAAAAGCACCATTTTCCACTAGTGTATGAATGGGATATGGATGTATGAATGTATACAAGTGCAAATCCACAATATGATATGGATGGGTGATGGAGACGATGTTGATGATAATGTCTATAGAGATCGAGGTAGGCCTTCAAGATCCAAGTCACTTCTCCTTGTGTGTGGTCGTGATGGTGGACATATGTGTGGAGGTGGCCGGCTATGGAGGCACAAGGCAGCATGGCTCAACCGGTGTAGCGACCTCACCATTTAAGGTGTCGATCTCTATGTGTATCTTTGCTAGTTCCTGGATCAATCGCTAGCACACACAGTACAAGATGTAATAAAAATAAACAAATGTCTTTACTACATCCTATGATCCAGAATTTACATAAAGAATTACAAATTGCATAGCACAAGGCTAGCATATCATCTAGTATTACAACGACCAAACATAGGCATCATGGAGTCATTTGTCTTCATGTGCCACAAGCGAGCATGTTGATGATAGACTCGTAACCCTAACCATAGTAACTCACCCGTCTTTCAAAACATCTTCAACATGAAAAGATACAGCCACGAATGGTCAATTCATTTGAACTGTATTGGCAAGAGACTTTTGGTGGACACAAGTCGAACTTAACAACTACATGAATATTTGGCTGGTGGAGTTTAGGCTGGTTTGCATAAAGGAGGTTTTCACCTACCATTTCTCAAAACTTTTTCTTTTCTATTAAGTGAAACCACCGGTAAAACCCCTAGGAATACCTACCCTTGTTCACCCATCAAAATTTTAATTTAAGAAATTGAAATGGGGAGATTCTTGAACAAATACCTTAACAAGTTGCTTATAATTGTCCGTAACCGGGGACACGGCTAAGTACTTAGTTTAGATTGTGCAGAGATTGTACATTTTACCCACATGACTCAGTCAACCCACTCCTACCATGAAGGTCATTCTGCTCAAATGGTCGGTTCGACATACTCACCCTACATCTTCATGTCACGTCGGTATTTGGTAGTCTATCGAGCTAGAGCCCATATGACATGTGATTGTACAAGAAGCTAATCGACAAGGATAGTCTCTAATATCTTTGTTCCTGGATGGCCATCCACAAGTGAGATACACACGGCGGTTCATAGACATGACCCCGGTGTATTCACTCAACATAAACCATAGCAAGTCCCATTTCCACCCAGGTGGTTCATTAAACTTAGTTGTTTTCCTTATATCGCAACAAAAATCATTTTCATAGCATAGACAAACATCCTACTGAGTTTAATGGCGACAAATGATACACCGTAAGAACAAGTACCTATTCTACTTGGTATGAATAGCAAAGCATATAATTCTACACATGCATACTACCCAAATAGCTAGATGCATAGATAAAAACTAGGACATTTATGCTCGGAGTATCACTTGTCTCAATAAAAACATGTAGCTCTTTGTTCAAGCTATATGATAATAGTAACACAACATAAACACACATACTAACAACAACAACATTAAGAAAGGTAAACAAAGAGTTGTTATTCGTTGTATGTTCTGATATTTTTATTGGATCAATAGGTTAAGGATTGTGGCATGGGGTTGGCTTGCAGGATATGGTTTTGATAGAATGAATGGCAAGGTCAAATACATCAAAATAAAATATACCATCTAGGATATGTTTGGAACTGATTGATTGGCTAAGTCAAATACTTAATAAGAAAATTTCCATCGAAGACATATTGGAAAAGGTAGATTGGTTACCAAAGAAAGTACAAAATTTTAATGGCCCATGTGATAAGAATCACATAGCTCCAAATGGTGATAACTCAAATGCTATTAAGTTGAAGAGTGACAACACTGATCACAATAGCTAAAGTTACACAAAGGCTTTGGTGTGAACTAATCTACACTACTTAAAAAGGAGGAACATGTTCCTTATTCTGCCAATACGTCAAACCCCTTCGTCGTTTCTTTCGTCGCTCTCATCTCCGCTTTGCCCGCACGCGCACAAATGGGCCAAGCCCAGTCTCGCGTGACTTCCTCCGGAAAACCGCAAACCCTCGCGCTCATCCCTCCTCCAAAGAGCTTGGGTCGGTGATTCTCAAACGTATCTATAATTTCTTATGTTCCATGCTACTTTTATGATGATACTCACATGTTTTATACACACTTTACATCATTTATATGCATTTTCCGGCACTAACCTATTGACGAGATGCCGAAGAGCCAGCTGCTGTTTTCTGCTGTTTTTGGTTTCAGAAATCCTACAAAGGAAATATTCTCGGAATTGGACGAAATGAACGCCTAGGGTCTTATTTTTTCACGGAGCTTCCAGAAGACCGAAGAGCATACGAAGTGGGGCCACGAGGTGGCCAGACCATAAGGCGGCGCGGCCAAGGAGGGACCCGCACCGCCCTATGGTGTGGGTCCCTCGTCAGCCCTCCGACTCTGCCCTTCCGCCTACTTAAACTCTCCGTCGCGAAAAACCTATTACCGAGAGCCACGATACGGAAATACTTCCAGAGACGCAGCCGCCGCCAATCCCATCTCGGGGGATTCAGGAGATCGCCTCCGGCACCTCGCCGGAGAGGGGAATCATCTCCCGGAGGACTCTTCATCACCATGATCGCCTCCGGATTGATGTGTGAGTAGTTCACCCTTGGACTATGAGTCCATAACAGTAGCTAGATGGTTGTCTTCTCCTCATTGTGCTATCATGTTAGATCTTGTGAGCTGCCTATCATGATCAAGATCATCTATTTGTAATGCTACATGTTGTGTTTGTTGAGATCCGATGAATATGGAATACTATGTCAAGTTGATTATCAATCTATCATATATGTGTTGTTTATGTTCTTGCATGCTCTCTCGTTGCTAGTAGAGGCTCTGGCCAAGTTGATACTTGTAACTCCAAGAGGGAGTATTTATGCTCGATAGTGGGTTCATGCCTCCATTGAATGCAGGACGAGTGACGAGAAAGTTCTAAGGTTGTGGATGTGCTGTTGCCACTAGGGATAAAACATCAATGCTTTGTCTAAGGATATTTGTGTTGATTACATTACGCACCATACTTAATGCAATTGTCTCGTTGTTTGCAACTTAATACTTGGAAGGGGTGCGGATGCTAACCCGAAGGTGGACTTTTTAGGCATAGATGCATGCTTGGATAGCGGTCTATGTACTTTGTCGTAATGCCCCGATTAAATCTCATAGTAGTCATCATGATATGTATGTGCATTGTTATGCCCTCTCTATTTGTCAATTGCCCAAGCTGTAATTTGTTCACCCAACATGCTATTTTCTTATCGGAGAGACACCACTAGTGAACTGTGGACCCCGGTCCATCCTTTTACATCTGAAATACAATCTACCGCAAACATCTGTTCTCTATCGTTCTTCGCAAACAAACATCATTTTCCACACCATACGTTTAATCCTTTGTTTACAGCAAGCCGGTGAGATTGGCAACCTCACTGTTAAGTTGGGGCAAAGTATTGTGATTGTGTTGTGCAGGTTCCACGTTGGCGCCGTAATCCCTGGTGTTGCGCCGCACTACACTCCTCCACCAACAACCTTCACGTGGCCCTTGACTCCTACTGGTTCGATAACCTTGGTTTCTTACTGAGGGAAAACTTGCTGCTGTACGCATCACACTTTCCTCTTGGGGTTCCCAATAGACGTGTGTCAACTACACGCCAGCAAGATATTTTCTGGCCCCGTTGCCGGGGAGATCAAGACACGCTGCAAGGGGAGTCTCCCACATCCAATCTCTTTACTTTGTTTTCTGTCGTGCTTTACTTTATTTTATTTACTGCTTTGTTTGTTCTCTATATCAAAAATACAAAAAAATTAGTTACTAGCTTTACTTTATTTACTGTCTTGTTTGCACTCCTTATATTAAAAACACAAAAAAATTAGTTACTCGCATTTACTTTATTTTTTATTATCATGACTAGTCCTGTAGTTGTTACTCTATCACCTGAGGAATCGATCTTTACTTTTAAACAAGGTGGTGAAGAGAGTTTTAAAGAAGCTTGGTCTAGCATTTTTGATTCTTATAGTAAAACTGAACCTAAAATGACTCTAAGTTTGCTTCTTAGTAACTTTTATTTTGAGCTTATTCTTCGCTATAGATATGCCTTAGATGCTGTAGTAGGAGGAGATTTCCTTCACTGTGATGGGGATCAAGCTTTTAATGCCATAAGAAAAGTGGTTACATCATCTAGCTCCGCTAATAATTTTTATTCATCTCTTGCTAGCATTCATAATAGATTAAACACCCTCGAGACAAATATATCTTGTTTAAAAGAAGGGTACAACCGGATTCGCGAATATTATGATTATGTTCCGAAGTAAGTTTTGAACCTTCAATGTGGGTGCCTACTATTAAAGTTGCTATTTGTGGTGAAACTTTTCATGCCCGTTGTGATATTATGTCTGAGTTTTGCCTTATGCCTAAAAGAATTTACGAATCTTTGACACTTTGGGAACTTACTGAAGAAGGAGAAGGAATAACTCTTACTGATAACTCTGTTATAATTCCTAAGGGTATAGCTGAAGGTGTGTTCACAACCTTTCTTGGAAGAACGGTATCCACTGATTATGTCGTTGTTGAATGTGTAGGGACATGACAAATCACACTTGGAAGGTCCCTGCTGAAACTCGTGGGAGCAATCATAGATGTGGGGAAAGGCACTATAAATTTTACCTCTACGCCCGGATGCGGTCATATATTCCCTAAACCAAAGAGTAAGAATAAGAGTAAGAAGGGTAGGCGCAAGGCTCCTGGTAATAATGCTAATGCTTCATCTCTTGATAATACTTGATTCACACTTTCTGCGCCTAGCTGAAAGGCGTTAAAGAAAAGCGCTTATGGGAGACAACCCATTATTTTACTTCTGCACTTTTGTTTTATATTTGAGTCTTGGAAGTTGTTACTACTGTAGCAACCTCTCCTTATCTTTATTTTATTGCATTGTTGTGCCAAGTAAAGTCTTTGATAGTAGGGTTGATACTAGATTTGGATTACTCGCGTAGAAACAGATTTCTTACTGTCACGAAATTGAGCAGCCCCTGTCTGTAGGTAACTCAGAAAAATCTGCCAATTTACGTGTGTGATCCTCAGATATGTGCGCAACTTTCATTCAATTTGAGCTTTTTCATCCGAGCAAGTTAAGTGCCCCAGAAAAATTCGTCTTTACGGACTGTTCTGTTTTTGACAGATTCTGCCTTTTATTTCGCATTGCCTGTTTTGCTATGTTTGATGGATTTCTTTGTTCCATTAACTTTCAGTAGCCTTGTGCAATGTCCATAAGTGTTAAGAATGATTATTTCACCTCTGAATATGTGAATTTTTGATTATGCACTAACCCTCTAATGAGTTTGTTTTGAGTTTGGTGTGGAGGAAGTTTTCAAGGGTCAAGAGAGGAGGATGATACAATATGATCAAGAAGAGTGAAAAGTCTAAGCTAGGAGATGCCCCCGTGGTTCATCCCTGCATATTTCAAGAAGACTCAAGCATCTAAGCTTGGGGATGCCCAAGGCATCCCTTCTTCATCGACAACTTATCAGGTCACCTCTAGTGAAACTATATTTTTATTCCGTCACATCTTATGTGCTTTACTTGGAGCGTCCGTTTGTTTTTGTTTTTGTTTTTGTTTGAATAAAATCGGATCCTAGCATTCTTTGTTTGGGAGAGAGGCACGCTCCGCTGTTGCATATGAACACATGTGTTCTTAGCTTTACTTTTAATGTTCATGGCGAAGGTTGAAACTACTTCGTTCATCCGAGAGGGGTATTGAAGTTGATAGAGCTAAAGTTGAAGCAATTGAGAAGATGCCCTATCCTAGGGATGCTAAAGGTATTCGTAGTGTTCTTGGTCATGCTGGGTTTTATAGGAGATTTATTAAAGATTTTTCTAAAATTTCAAAGCCTCTTACTAATCTTCTTCAAAAAGATGTACCTTTTGTTTTTGATGATGATTGTAAGGAAGCTTTTGAAACTCTAAAGAAAGCCTTAACAACTGCTCCTGTAGTTGAACCTCCTGATTGGAATTTGCCTTTTGAAATTATGTGTGATGCTAGTGATTTTGTTGTAGGCGTCTGTTCTTGGACAGCGAGTAGATAAGAAATTGAATGTTATTCATTATGCTAGCAAAACTCTTGATGCTTGCTCAAAGAAATTATGCTACAAGCTGAAAAAGAATTATTAGCTGTAGTCTTTGCTTGTGATAAGTTTAGATCCTATATTGTTGATTCAAAAGTTACAATTCATACTGATCATGCTGCAATTAGATACCTTATGACAAAGAAAGATGCTAAGCCAAGGCTTATTAGATGGGTACTTCTTTTGCAAGAATTTGATTTGCATATTATAGTTAGGAAAGATGCTGATAATCCTGTTGCTCATAATTTGTCTAGATTGGAAAATATTACTTATGATCCTGTTCCTGTTAATGATAGTTTTCCAAATGAACAATTGGCTGTAATAAAGGTGAGCTCGCGAGATAGTCCTTGGTACGCTGATTATGCTAACTTTATTGTATCCAAGTACTTGCCTCCAACCTTTTCAGCTCAGCAAAGGAGGAAATTCTTTTATGACTTGAGGCATTATTTTTGGGATGACCCACACTTATATAAAGAAGGAGTGGATGGTATTCCGCGAAGATGTGTTCCCGAATATGAACAACAGGAGATATTGAGTAAATGTCATGGTAGTGTTTATGGAGGACATCACGCCGGAGATAGGACCGCGCAAAAGGTTCTACAATCAGGTTTTTATTGGCCAACTCTCTTCAAAGATGCAAGGAAGTTTATTTTATCTTGTGATGAATGTCAAAGGGTTGGTAATATCTCCAGACGCAATGAAATGCCTATGAATTATACTCTTGTTATTGAACCATTCGATTGTTGGGGATTTGACTTCATGGGTCCTTTCCCTTCTTCAGAAGGTAACACTCATATACTTGTTGTTGTTGATTATGTTACTAAATGGGTGGAAGCCATACCTACAAAAAGTGCTGATGGTGAGACCTCTTTAAGAATGCTTTTAGATATTATTTTCCCTAGATTTGGAGTTCCTAGATATATTATGACTGATGGAGGTTCTCATTTTATTCATGGTGGTTTTAGAAAAACTCTTGCTAAATATGGTATTAATCATAGAATTGCTTCCGCCTATCATCCTCAAACTAGTGGGCAAGTAGAATTATCAAATAGAGAGATTAAATCTATCTTGCAAAAGACTGTTAATAAATCTAGAAAGAACTGGGCTATTAAATTGAAAGAAGCACTATGGGCTTATAGAACTGCTTATAAAAATCCCATGGGTATGTCACCGTATAAAATGGTTTATGGGAAAGCTTGCCATTTACCTTTAGAACTAGAGCACAAAGCTTATTGGGCTGTGAGAGAACTAAATAAAGATCCTAAACTTGCCGGTAAGAAAAGATTGCTACAATTGAGTTCTCTAGATGAATGGAGAAGTGAAGCATATGAAAATGCTAAACTCTTTAAAGAGAAAGTTAAGAAATGGCATGATAGAAGAATTATCAAAAGAGAATTTAATGTTGGAGATAAAGTCCTATTGTATCGGTCTCGTCTCGGATTTTTTGCGGGGAAATTACTCTCAAAATGGGAAGGACCATATGTCATTGATGAGGTGTATCGATCGGGAGCAATTAAAATTAGCTCTCCGCAAGGTAATGCCACACAAGTGGTGAATGGACAAAGACTCAAGCATTATATCTCGGGTGACTCTTATAATGAAGATGTTGATGTTATCCAAGTGGTGACTCCGGAAGCCTTCATCAAAGGCCAAGTTGACGAGTCTGCAGAGTCCGACTTTGAATAGGTAACGGTTCCGGTAAGAAAAAGTCCGCGTTTAACTTTCCGAACAATGTTTTTGCAACTTTTGGAAAATATGAAAAATTACGAGATCGAAACGGAGTGGAGGAGACGCACGAGGGCGTGCCCCCACAGGCCGGCGCGGGCCCCAGCCTGGCCGCGCCGCCCTGTGAGGAGGCCGCCTCGTCGCCCCTCTCCGACTCTGGTTCGACCTGGTACTTTCCGTTTGTCGTGAAATTTTTTGCTATATAATCCCCCGGACCCCTGGAGGTCCGTATATCGTTTTCTCGACGTGTTTTGTTTTGAGCTGTTTCCGCCAGGATCCGTCTTTGATCTAGAAGCACCATGGTCTCCAACAACAAGGACAAGGAGCCTTCGGAGGAAGATATTCAAGACCCCGAGTTGAAAGAAGAGGACAAGGAGCCTTTGGAGGAAGTGAAGGGGATGTCTTCAACAAAAAGGAAGCGGGAAACTGCGGGGAGTGAGCCCATCTTGGTGGGATCGGTTAACACTGGACGTTCTTTTTCTCATAACCTGTAGGGACTTCTACCGCCCTGCCCTTAACCTTGGCTCTTTCCCTGCTGTGGAGGAAGCACTACGGGTTACCGATGAGTTTTGTGATCAATACCGTGCTCTGAGAAGAGAGGTGGAGATACTTCAGGAGGAGAACCACCGACTTCGCAGAATGCTGGAGTATCACTCAATTTCCATCACAAGGCCACCGCCGACATCTTTGGACAACAATGAATCTCTTCGAGTCTTAGTGCAGAATTGCCAAACTGAGAAGCTGAAGTTGAAGGAGATCTTTAAGAATCGCGGGAAGAATTCATCACCACCGCCGGAGGAGTAATTCATCATCGGTATTGGCATCCCCTTGGTTTGTTCCAAGCTTGGGGGAGTGCCGCGGTATCACATCATCACTATCTTTTACCTTTTTACTTTCAAGTAGTGTCATATCATGAGTAGGGAAGTTATCATATAAGATGTGTTGCGGTATGGAAGTATCTCTCTTTAGTTGGTTATCTATGTATCCCTTGGTGTGAGTTATCGTTATGGAATATTAATGAGAAGTCTTATCATTTACATATTGCACATCTTATTTTAGTTTGCAATCTCTATTATATGATTGATCTTGTTGTTAGTATGGGTATCACTTTGGGAGCATTGAGTAAATCTATTTGGTTTTGGCAAACTTAGCATTGGTCAATAGCAACAACACTTTGAGTTTTAAGTAGAGAAGAGGAAATACATGTAGATATGTTATTATCTTTCTTGTTAGTTCCTAGCTTAGTATTCTGAAGTTAAAATTGTTTGTGCTTACAAGTAAGATGCATGATTGTTTCTATCACATGTATATTTGTTTGTTTCCCTCAACTCTTATGCTTGCTAATTAACCTTGCTAGCCAAAGACCTGTCTGAGAGGGAATACTTCTCGTACATCCAAAACCCTTAAACCAAACCTATGCCATCAGTGTCCACCATAACTACCTACTATGTGGTATTTCCCTGCCATTCCAAGTAAATACTTCATGTGCTACCTTTAAACAATTCAAAATCTATTACCTCTTATTTGTGTCAATGTTTTATAGCTCATGAGGAAGTATGTGGTGTTTTATCTTTCAATCTTGTTGGGCAGCTTCCACTAATGGACTAGTGGCTTCATCCACTTATCCTATAATTTTGCAAAAAGAGCTGGCAACGGGGTTCCCAGCCCCAATTAATCAACTTTCATTAATAATTCTCTTCACATGTTTTGCCCTGATTCATCAGTAAGCAACTTAATTTTGCAATAGACACTCCTCCATGGTATGAGATTGTTGGAAGGCACTCGAGGATTCGGTTAGCCATGGCTTGTGTAAGCAAAGGTTGGGGGAGTGTCATCCTTAAATAAACTAAAGTACATGTGTAAACAAAAGAGAAGAGGGATGATCTACCTTGCTGGTAGAGATAACGTCCTTCATGGGAGCCGCTCTTTGGAGGTCTGTTTGGCAAGGGGGTTAGAGTACCCGCTACCATTCGTTG
Organism: Lolium rigidum; assembly: GCF_022539505.1. Lineage (NCBI taxonomy): Eukaryota > Viridiplantae > Streptophyta > Magnoliopsida > Poales > Poaceae > Lolium > Lolium rigidum. The sequence goes on along the minus strand of NC_061513.1, from coordinate 156,345,738 downwards.
ACAACAACAAACACCTCTCAAAACTTTACTTTTATGCTCTCTATATGATTTCAAAACTTAAAAAGCTCTAGCACATGATTTAATCCCTGCTTCCCTCTGCGAAGGGCTTGTCTTTTACTTTATGTTGAGTCAGTAAACCTATTTCCCTCCATCTCAAGCAAGCATTTGAGTTGTTGTGATCAAACCATTTATATTGTGATCTATTTCATCATGCCTTTTACTCTTCCTTGTTTAGTACAAGTTTTATCTGAATGAATATGGCTTTGAAAGTTATCAATGATTATGAGGAGATTACTATGATTGAGTATGCAAGTTTACCATAAGCTTTAATATGAGAGCGCTGCTCAATAGATAAGTATAATCTGTTAGCTTGTTCTACGACCAAGAACAAAGTTTGCCATCACCAATTATGATTCCTTATGCACCTTTATTTGTGATTACCTTCTACTTGTTTCAAGTTGAATTATATGAGGAAGTTGTTTACTAGAATGTCTTGTGTGAATGAATATGATGCTTCTTGTCCGTATTTTATTTATCGACTCTTCACTCCATAAACATGTGGTCTTGTTTACCGAGTTCGGTTTCGCTTGGGGACAAGCGAAGTCTAAGCTTGGGGGAGTTGATACGTCCATTTTGCATCACTATTTTATATCATAATTTGTCTGTTATTCATTGATATATTTCATATTTGGAGATGATACTTATGTTATTTCATCTATTTTGCATGTTTCATGATTATTTGGGGATCGCGCACCGGAGCCGGGATTCTGCTGGAAAAAGCACCGTCAGAATGCAATATTTCGGAAGATCAACAGTTGACGGAAATTATATGGAAAATCCTATTTTTCCAGATGACGAAGGGAGCCAGAAGGGGGAGCCGAGGGGACCCGAGGTGGGCCCACCTCATAGGCCGGCGCGGCCCAAGGCCTGGCCGCGCCGCCCTGTGAGGAGGGGGCCCACAGCCCCCTCTCGCCTCCTTTTCTTCGCGTACGTCTTCGTCCCGAAAACCTAAGCCCCAGAGGATAGTCGCGAAGAGTCACAGCCGCCTCTGCGGGGCGGAGAACACCAGAGAGAAAAGAGCTCTCCGGCAGGCTGAAATCTGCTGGGGAAATTCCCTCCCGGAGGGAGAAATCGACGCCATCGTCACCGTCATCGAGCTGGACATCATCTCCATCATCATCACCATCATCATCATCATCATCACCGCCATCTCCACCGCTGCACCTCGTCACCGCTTGTAACAATTTGGGTTTGATCTTGATTGTTTGATAGGGAAACTCTCCCGGTGTTGATTTCTACTTGTTATTGATGCTATTGAGTGAAACTATTGAACCAAGGTTTATGTTCAGATTGTTATTCATCATCATATCACCTCTGATCATGTTCCATATGATGTCTCGTGAGTAGTTCGTTTAGTTCTTGAGGACATGGGTGAAGTCTAAATGTTAGTAGTGAATTATGTTGGTTAGTATTCAATGTTGTGATATTTAAGTTGTGGTGTTATTCTTCTAGTGGTGTCGTGTGAACGTCGACTACATGACACTTCACCATTTATGGGCCTAGGGGAATGCATCTTGTATTCGTTTGCCAATTGCGGGGTTGCCGGAGTGACGAAACCTAAACCCCCGTTGGTATATCGGTGCGGGAGGGATAGCGAGGATCTCGAGTTTAAGGCTGTGGTTAGATTTATCTTAATTACTTTCTTGTAGTTGCGGATGCTTGCAAGGGGTATAATCACAAGTATGTATTAGTCCTAGGAAGGGCGGTACATTAGCATAGGTTCACCCACACAACACTTATCAAAACAATGAAGATTAATCAGCTATATGAAGCGAAAGCACTAGACTAAATTCCCGTGTGTCCTCAAGAACGTTTGGTCATTATAAGTAAACAAACCGGCTTGTCCTTTGTGCTAAAAAGGATTGGGCCACTCGCTGCAATTATTTCTCTCGCACTTTACTTACTTGTACTTATTTCATCTGCTATATCAAAACCCCCTGAATACTTGTATGTGAGCATTTACAGTGAATCCTTCATCGAAACTGCTTGTCAACACCTTCTGCTCCTCGTTGGGTTCGACACTCTTATTTATCGAAAGTACTACGATACACCCCCTATACTTGTGGGTCATCAGTGCTCGACAAAGAAAACTAGGGTTATGTTGACAATAGATTCGATGAATTCTTAACCCCTCGGCTCCCCTTTATATAGGAGGGAGAGCCGAGAGATTTCGTGCCGTATAAGTTACAAACTCTGGGAGACTATCCGAGTCTTTCCCGTGTGATTACATGACTCGTGATTCCTAATATAACTCTAGATTCCTTATCAATGTTCGTCGGGCTTATGGGCCTTGAAAGCTTCGAGTCGTGGGCCTCCAGATGTCCTCGGGTACTTTATTCGGCAGACCCATTCGGGATGCCTATGTCACATACAACTTGGCGTAAACAAAACTATGAACTAAGATAATTACATAATCATTGAGACCTACGGCGAAACGGACTCCGGCAAGAAAACTTACCACCCATGGCATACGCGGTGAATATGGTCGTCGGCTACGAGGTTTTGGCATGGTGGTTCACCGAAGAAGAAAGTCCGGCGAAGCTTTCGATGCGGTGGCTCGATATGATGGCGAAACTCCGGCGCAGCGGTGATAGGCTTGAGCACCGAACTCACTGGTGGCGCTTGGCGGAGAAGACAAAGTCAATGCGAATGGGGGTAAATGAGAGTGACCTCTCCCGCTGCGGTATTTATAGGGATGGATGGATAGTGTGCCGCATCTTGTGGTCGGAGTGCAAATGTTGCACCATTGGATCACTGACACGTGTCCCAAAACCCTAGCGGTAATTTTAACGTGAAGATATTTTATCGTTTGAGTTGTCTTATCTGATGCCGATTTAGGCGGAGCAAATTCTCGCCCCAAATTCCGAGCAAGTTCACGGTGACTTCCATTCGAGGTAACAAGATTTTCACGAAAGTGACCGTTGGAAGGAGTATTCCACGGATCTAATCGTTCGATACAACTTTTAAGTAAAAGAAGATGTTCGCCCAAGACATTAGACGGAACCTATCAAATTTCAGGAGTCCTTCGAGATTCTATGTAGATCCTCCCTGAAAATACAAGATGGAGAAACGATGTGACCCAAGCTAGGAGGAAGAACATGCGAATCTCGAAGAACTCTAGAGGCAACTGTTGTGGATATACTTCATGGGTATACCAACAACATAGTCCAATACCGACAAGATGGGTGGCCCATAGATGGTGGTTGAGCTTATGGGCCAACCGGGCGGTCCAGTTGCTGATTGACCACGATGGTGAGTCTAGGATCAGAAGCTCTAGCCAGATCTGCACCAACTTAGTTGGCCGGATCCTTAGATGTTTACATGTACGACAAGTTGTACCTAGTTAGGATAGTGCTAGTAGAGTCGAATCTGGACTACACCTTGTAACCCTAGATCATGTTGCCTTTATAAGCTGGATCCCGGGAGCCCTTGAGAGACGCAATCTTACAGAATGAACCCTTTCATTGTAATCGCGCACTTGTTGCCCTTATAATGAATTAT
>NC_061513.1:156288769-156342077 GCF_022539505.1 Lolium rigidum | reverse complement strand
TTGCGGTAGGAAATTTTTGTTTTCTATGCTACGAACCCCACTCGGTGCCCTGAAAGGAAAAGAGTGCGTCTGAAAACTCGCGGGCGTTTCAGTACATTGTATGTTTACACAGAGGACTGTATTTCGACTTCAAGCGTAAAATCGCCTAAGTTGCGCCACGTTCCAGGGATTTGGCTCGGCGATTCCTGTCTTCTTGTCCTTTATTCTGTATGCTCCTCCTTCAATTACTTTTGTGACGATGTATGGGACAACCCATGGCGACTCGAGTTTTTCATGGCTATTTTGCGTAAGCCGAAGAACTAAGTCGCCTACCTGGAAGGATCTTGGTCGCAAACGTCGACTGTGGTAGTTTTTCAGATCTTGCTGGTACTTGGTGACTCGTGACAGTACTTCGTCTCGAGCTTCATCGAGTGCATCGACATCATCCTCCAATGCCTTTCTAGAAGTTTCTTCGTCATATTCCGCCACTCGTGGGGAATTGTGTTCTATTTCTATCGGCAGCACTGCTTCCGCTCCATGAACCAGAAAAAATGGAGTTTCCCGTGTTGCTGTATTTGGTGTTGTTCGAATACTCCATAACACGCTGGGCAACTTCTCTGGCCATGTGTGTCAAGCTTTCTCCAATGGTGTTAGCAGACGTTTTTTGATTCCATTGCAGATGATACCGTTCGCTTTCTCGACTTGGCCATTGGTTTGCGGGTGCGCAACTGATGCAAAGTGTAGTTTGATGCCTACCTATGCACAATAAGCTTTGAACTCCTTAGATGTGAAATTGCTGCCGTTGTCTGTGACTATGCTGTGAGGGACTCCAAATCTAAAAACGATACTCTTCACGAACTTGATTGCGGATGCTGCATCTGGTGAATTTATGGTCTTCGCTTCTATCCACTTTGTGAACTTGTCGACAACTACGAGCATATACTCGTATCCTCCTGGCCAAGCCTTCTGTAATTTTCCCACCATATCAAGACCCCACTGAGCAAAGGGCCATGACAACGGTATTGACATCAACTCTGCTGCCGGAGAATGAGGTTTTGCGGCAAATCTTTGGCACGTGTCACAGGTACGTACTATATCCTTTGAATCCTCAATTGTTGTTAACCAATAGAACCCTGCTTTGAAAACCTTGGCTGCTATAGCTCGACTGCTTGCGTGATGTCCGCACACCCCTTCGTGTACATCCTTCAAAATTAGCCATCCTTCTTCGGGTATGACACATCTTTGGAGTACTCCTGAAGTACTTCGTTTGTATAGTTCTCCTTTGACCACAGTAAAGGCTCTAGAATGCCTGATAACTCGCCTTGCTTCGACTGGATCGTCGGGTAGTTCTTTCTTCAGGATGTATGCTATGTATGCCTACATCCAAGGGATCTGTACTACCCTTACCACATGCGGTTCCTCCTCACCTTCCGATGGTACTGCTGGAGCCCCCGAGACTTTCTCATCCTTTTCCTTCTTCTGCTGCTTCTTTGCCTTGGTTGACCTTTCAGCTATTTCTTCCCAAAACACGCCAGGTGGTATTGCGAGACATTGGGATCCGATGTTCGCTAGAACGTCGGCTTCGTCGTTGCTGAGCCTGCTAATGTGATTAACTTCACATCCGTCGAACAACTTCTCAAGCTCATTATATACTTCTTTGTATGCTATCATGCTATCATTGACTGCATCACATTGATTCATCACCTGTTGAGCCACCAGCTGTGAGTCGCCAAAGATTTTTAATCGAGTTGCACCGCAAGCTTTCGCCATCTTCATCCCGTGTATAAGTGCTTCATATTCTTCTTCGTTGTTAGATGCGTTTGGAAACGTCATCCGTAGTACGTACTTCAACTTGTCGCCTTGGGGTGATATTAGTATCACGCCTGCTCCAGCTCCCTCTAGCTCTTGGACCCGTCGAAATTCATAGTCCACGTTCTCGATAAAGCCGGAGGTCCCGTATTTTGCAGCTCCATCCATTCTGCGATGAAGTCTGGTAAGATCTGTGACTTTATTGCTTTTCTTTTTTCGTATGTGATGTCCCGAGGGGAAAGTTCTATTCCCCAAAGGGAGACACGACCCATAGCTTCTGGATTGTTTAATATGTTGGATAAAGGCGCCTCAACTTAAGGCGGAACTTATCAAGGTTGTTGAAAGTTTCCTTCAGATCCTCGATCAAGTTGACCCCTTCTTTGTTGTTATGACGACATCGTCGATATACACTTGTACGTTTTTGCCAATCTGTGTTGCAAGACACTTCTGCATCATCCGCTGGTATGTTGCTCCCGCGTTTTTCAAACCAAAAGGCATTGTTCTATAGCAAGACACGCCAAAAGGTGTTATAAAAGCTGTTTTGACCTCGTCATCTTCTTTTAGTCTGATCTGGTTATAACCGAATATGCATCCAGGAAGGAAAGACGTTCACATCCTGCCGTGGAGTCGATAATTTGATCGATCCTCGGGAGGGGAAAGTGATCCTTTGGACAATGTTTATTGAGACACGTGAAGTCGACGCGCATGCGAAGGACTTTCGTGTTTTTCTTCGGGACCAGTACTGGGTTAGCTACCCATGTGGCCTCCGTATGCAACTCTTTGATAAAGCCAACCTCTCTGAGTCGATTAATTTCTGACAGCATAGCCTTGCGGTTTGGTTCCGAAAAACGCCCAAGGGTTGTTTGATTGGTTTCGCCACTGGATCCAAATTGAGGTGGTGCTCGGCAAATTCCCTGGGTACTCCTGGCATGTCAGCTGGACACCTGATACGTCTCCGACGTATCGATAATTTCTTATGTTCCATGCCATATTATTGATGATACCTACATGTTTTATGCACACTTTATGTCATATTCGTGCATTTTCTGGAACTAACCTATTAACAAGATGCCGAAGAGCCGCTGTCGTTTTCTCGCCGTTTTTGGTTTCGAAATCCTAGTAACGAAATATTCTCGAATTGGACGAAATCAACGTCCAGGGTCCTATTTTGCCACGAAGCTTCCGAAGACCGAAGAGGAGTCGAAGTGGGGCCACGAGGGGCCGCCACCATAGGCGGCGCGGCCCGTGCCTTGGCCGTGCCGACCTGTGGTGTGGGGCCCTCGTGTGGCCCCCCACGCTGCCCTTCCGCCTACTTATAGCCTCCGTCGCGAAACCCCTGATACGAAGAACCACGATACGGAAAACCTTCCAGAGACGCCGCCGCCGCCAATCCCATCTCGGGGGATTCTGGAGATCTCCTCCGGCACCCCGCCGGAGAGGGGATTCATCTCCCGGAGGACTCTTCACCGCCATGGTCGCCTCCGGAGTGATGAGTGAGTAGTTCACCCCCGGACTATGGGTCCATAGCAGTAGCTAGATGGTTGTCTTCTCCTCATTGTGCTTCATTGTTGGATCTTGTGAGCTTCCTAACATGATCAAGATCATCTATCCGTAATGCTATATGTTGTGTTTGTCGGGATCCGATGGATAGAGAATACCATGTTATGTTAATTATCAAGTTATTACCTATGTGTTGTTTATGATCTTGCATGCTCTCCGTTATTAGTAGAGGCTCTGGCCAAGTTTTTGCTCTTAACTCCAAGAGGGAGTATTTATGCTCGATAGTGGGTTCATGCCCGCATTGATACCCGGGACAAGTGACGTAAAGTTCTAAGGTTGTGTTGTGCTGTTGCCACTAGGGATAAAACATTGATGCTATGTCTAAGGATGTAGTTGTTGATTACATTATGCACCATACTTAATGCAATTGTCTCGTTGCTTTGCAACTTAATACCGGAAGGGTTCGGATGATAACCTCGAAGGTGGACTTTTTAGGCATAGATGCAGCTTGGATGGCGGTCTATGTACTTTGTCGTAATGCCCAATTAAATCTCACTATACTTATCATGACATGTATGTGCATTGTTATGCCCTCTCTATTTGTCAATTGCCCGACTGTAATTTGTTCACCCAACATGCTTTTATCTTATGGGAGAGACACCTCTAGTGAACTGTGGACCCCGGTCCATTCTTTTATACTGAAATACAAATCTGCTACAATACTTATTTTTACTGTTTTCTTGCAAACAATCATCTTCCACACAATACGGTTAATCCTTTGTTACAGCAAGCCGGTGAGATTGACAACCTCACTGTTTCGTTGGGGCAAAGTACTTTGGTTGTGTTGTGCAGGTTCCACGTTGGCGCCGGAATCCCCGGTGTTGCGCCGCACTACATCCCGCCGCCATCAACCTTCAACGTGCTTCTTGGCTCCTCCTCGGTTCGATAAACCTTGGTTTCTTTCTGAGGGAAAACTTGCTGCTGTGCGCATCATACCTTCCTCTTGGGGTTCCCAACGAACGTGTGAGTTACACGCCATCAAGCTCTTTTTCCGGCGCCGTTGCCGGGGAGATCAAGACACGCCTGCAAGGGGAGTCTCCACTTCCCAACCTCTTTACTTTGTTTTTGTCTTGCTTTATTTTATTTACTACTTTGTTTGCTGCATTATATCAAAACACAAAAAAATTAGTTGCTAGCTTTACTTTGTTTACTGTCTTGCACTCTATATCAAAAACACAAAAAAATTAGTTACTTGCATTTACTTTATCTAGTTTGTTTTATTTACTACTACTAAAATGGCCACCCCTGAAAATACTAAGTTGTGTGACTTCACAACCACAAATAATAATGATTTCCTATGCACACCTATTGCTCCACCTGCTACTACAACGGAATTCTTTGAAATTAAACCTCGCTTTATCGAATCTTGTTATGCGAGAGCAATTTTCTGTTGTTAGTTCTGATGATGCTGCTGCCCATCTCAATAATTTTGTTGAATTGTGTGAAATGCAAAAGTATAAAGATGTAGATGGTGACATTATTAAACTAAAATTGTTTCCTTTCTCATTAAGAGGAAGAGCTAAAGATTGGTTGCTATCTCTGCCTAAGAATAGTATTGATTCCTGGACTAAATGCAAGGATGCTTTTATTGGTAGATATTATCCCCCGCTAAAATTATATCTTTGAGGAGTAGCATAATGAATTTTAAACAATTGGATAATGAACATGTTGCTCAAGCTTGGGAAAGAATGAAATCTTTGGTTAAAAATTGCCCAACCCATGGATCGACTACTTGGATGATCATCCAAACCTTCTATGCGGGACTAATTTTTTCTTCGCGGAATTTATTGGATTCAGCTGCTGGAGGTACCTTTATGTCCATCACTCTTGGTGAAGCAACAAAGCTTCTTGATAATATGATGGTTAATTACTCTGAATGGCACACGGAAAGAGCTCCACAAGGTAAGGAGGTAAATTCTGTTGAAGAATCCTCTTCCTTGAATGATAAGGTTGATGCTATTACGTCTATGCTAGTGAATGATAGGACTAATGTTGATCCTAATAATGTTCCATTAGTTTCATTGGTTGCCCAAGAAGAACATGTTGATGTAAACTTCATTAAAAATAATAATTTCAACAACAATGCTTATCGGAACAATTCTAGTAATAACTATAGGCCATATCCTTATAATAATGGTAATGGTTATGCTAATTCTTATGGGAATTCTTACAACAATAATAGGAATACACCCCCTGGACTTGAAGCTATGCTTAAATAATTTATTAGTACACAAACTGCCTTTAACAAATATGTTGAGGAAAAGCTCAATAAAATTGATATTCTTGCTTCTAAGGTTGATAGTCTTACCTCTGATGTTGATCTTTTGAAATCGAAAGTTATGCCTAATAGGGATATTGAAAATAAAATTGTTACTACAGCAAATGCCATCCAAGTTAGAATTAATGAGAATATAAGATTAATGGCTGAACTGCGTGCTAGGTGGGATAGAGAAGTAAATGAAAAACTAGCTAAAGAGAAAAATGTAGCTAAAGTTTGGACTATTACCACCACTAGCAATGCTAATGATTCACATGTTGCTGCACCTCCTACTATCAATGGTAAAATAATTGGTGTTGGCAATGTTTCTACTCCTAGTGCAAAGCGCGCAAAATTACCTGAAACTGCTAAAACTGCTGAAACTGCCTGTGATAAACCTGCTGAAATTTTTTCCAACCTTGGGGATGATAATCCCATTGCTTTAGATTGTAATGATTTAGATTTTGATGATTGCCACATCTCTGAAGTTATAAAGTTCTTGCAAAAACTTGCTAAAAGTCCCAATGCTAGCGCTGTAAAGTTGGCTTTCACAAAACATATTACAAATACTCTCATAAAAGCTAGAGAAGAGAAACTAAAACTTGAAACTTCTATTCCTAGAAAGCTAGAGGATGGTTGGGAGCCCATCATTAAAATGAGAGTCAAAGATTTTGATTGTAATGCTTTATGTGATCTTGGTGCAAGTATTTCGTTATGCCTAAGAAAGTCTATGATATGCTTGACTTGCCACCATTGAAAAACTCGTTATCCGGATGTTAATCTCGCCGATAATGCTAAAAAGAAACCTTTGGGGAAAGTTGATAATGTTCATATTATGGTTAACAATAACCTTGTCCCCGTTGATTTTGTTGTCTTGGATATTGAATGCAATGCATCTTGCCCCATTATATTGGGAAGACCTTTTCTTCGAACCGTTGGTGCTACTATTGATATGAAGGAAGGTAATATTAAATATCAATTTCCTCTCAAGAAAGGTATGGAACACTTCCCTAGAAAGAGAATGAAGTTACCTTATGATTCTATTATTAGAACAAATTATGATGTTGATGCTTCATCTCTTGATGTCACTTGAGTTACACTTTCTGCGCCTAGCTGAAAGGCGTTAAAGAAAAACGCTTATGGGAGACAACCCATGTTTTTACTACAGTATTTTTGTTTTATATTTGAGTCTTGGAAGTTGTTTACTACTGTAGCAACCTCTCCTTATTTTAGTTTTATGTTTTTTTGTGCCAAGTAAAGTCTTTGATAGTAAAGTAAATACTAGATTTAGATTACTGCGCAGAAACAGATTTCTTTGCTGTCACGAATCTGGGTCTAATTCTCTGTAGGTAACTCAGAAAATTAAGCCAATTTACGTGAGTGATCCTCAGATATGTACGCAACTTTCATTCAATTTGGGCATTTTCATTTGAGCAAGTCTGGTGCCCTAATAAAATCCATCTTTACGGACTGTTCTGTTTTGACAGATTCTGCCTTTTATTTCGCATTGCCTCTTTTGCTATGTTGGATGAATTTCTTTGATCCATTAATGTCCAGTAGCTTTATGAAATGTCCAGAAGTGTTAAGAATGATTGTATCACCTCTGAACATGTTAATTTTTATTTTGCACTAACCCTCTAATGAGTTGTTTCGAGTTTGGTGTGGAGGAAGTTTTCAAGGATCAAGAGAGGAGTATGATACAATATGATCAAGGAGAGTGAAAGCTCTAAGCTTGGGGATGCCCCGGTGGTTCACCCCTGCATATTCTAAGAAGACTCGAGCGTCTAAGCTTGGGGATGCCCAAGGCATCCCCTTCTTCATCGACAACATTATCGAGTTCCTCCCCGAAACTATATTTTTATTCCGTCACATCTTATGCACTTTGCTTGGAGCGTCGGTTTGTTTTTGTTTTTGTTTTGTTTGAATAAAATGGATCCTAGCATTCACTTTGTGGGAGAGAGACACGCTCCGCTGTAGCATATGGACAAGTATGTCCTTAGGCTCTACTCATAGTATTCATGGCGAAGTTTCTTCTTCGTTAAATTGTTATATGGTTGGAATTGGAAAATACTACATGTAGTAACTCTAAAATGTCTTGGATAATTTGATACTTGGCAATTGCTGTGCTCATGTTTAAGCTCTTGCATCATATACTTTGCACCCATTAATGAAGAAACACTTAGAGCTTGCTAATTTGGTTTGCATATTTGGTTTCTCTAGAGTCTAGATAATATCTAGTATTGAGTTTTGAACAACAAGGAAGACGGTGTAGAGTCTTATAATGTTTACAATATGTCTTTTATGTGAGTTTTGCTGCACCGTTCATCCTTGTGTTTGTTTCAAATAACCTTGGTAGCCTAAACCTTGTATCGAGAGGGATTACTTCTCATGCATCCAAAATACTTGACCAACCACTATGCCATTTGTGTCCACCATACCTACCTACTACATGGTATTTATCCGCCATTCCAAACTAAATTGCTTGAGTGCTACCTTTAAAATTCCATCATTCACCTTTGCAATATATAGCTCATGGGACAAATAGCTTAAAAACTATTGTGGTATTGAATATGTACTTATGCACTTTATCTCTTATTAAGTTGCTTGTTGTGCGATAACCATGCTTCGGGGACGCCATCAACTATTCTTTGTTGAATATCATGTGAGTTGCTATGCATGTCCGTCTTGTCTGAAGTAAGAGAGATCTACCACCTTAATGGTTGGAGCATACATATTGTTAGAGAAGAACATTGGGCCGCTAACTAAAGCCATGATTCATGGTGGAAGTTTCAGTTTTGGACATATATCCTCAATCTCATATGAGAATACTAATTGTTGCCACATGCTTATGCATTAAAGAGGAGTCCATTATCTGTTGTCCATGTTGTCCCGGTATGGATGTCTAAGTTGAGAATAATCAAAAGCGAGAAATCCAAAATGCGAGCTTTCTCCTTAGACCTTTGTACAGGGCGGCATGGAGGTACCCCATTGTGACACTTGGTTAAAACATGTGTATTGCGATGATCCGGTAGTCCAAGCTAATTAGGACAAGGTGCGGGCACTATTAGTATACTATGCATGAGACTTGCAACTTGTAAGATATAATTTACATAACTCATATGCTTTATTACTACCGTTGACAAAATTGTTTCATGTTTTCAAAATAAAAGCTCTAGCACAAATATAGCAATCGATGCTTTCCTCTTTGAAGGACCATTCTTTTTACTTTTATGTTGAGTCAGTTCACCTATTTCTCTCCACCTCAAGAAGCAAACACTTGTGTGAACTGTGCATTGATTCCTACATACTTGCATATTGCACTTGTTATATTACTCTATGTTGACAATTATCCATGAGATATACATGTTACAAGTTGAAAGAAACCGCTGAAACTTAATCTTCCTTTGTGTTGCTTCAATACCTTTACTTTGATTTATTGCTTTATGAGTTAACTCTTATGCAAGACTTATTGATGCTTGTCTTGAAGTACTATTCATGAAAAGTCTTTGCTTTATGATTCACTTGTTTACTCATGTCATTACCATTGTTTTGATCGCTGCATTCATTACATATGTTTACAAATAGTATGATCAAGGTTATGATGGCATGTCACTTCAGAAATTATCTTTGTTAACGTTTTACCTGCTCGGGACAAGCAGAACTAAGCTTGGGGATGCTGATACGTCTCCGACGTATCGATAATTTCTTATGTTCCATGCCATATTATTGATGATACCTACATGTCTTATGCACACTTTATGTCATATTCGTGCATTTTCTGGAACTAACCTATTAACAAGATGCCGAAGAGCCGATTCGTTGTTTTGCTGTTTTTGGTTTCAGAAATCCTAGTAACGAAATATTCTCGGAATTGGACGAAATCAACGCCCGGGGTCCTATTTTGCCACGAAGCTTCCGGAAGACCGAAGAGGAGTCGAAGTGGGGCCACGAGGGGCCGCCACCATAGGGCGGCGCGGCCCGAGGCCTTGGCCGCGCCGACCTGTGGTGTGGGGCCCTCGTGTGGCCCCCACGCTGCCCTTCCGCCTACTTATAGCCTCCGTCGCGAAACCCCCGATACGAAGAACCACGATACGGAAAACCTTCCGGAGACGCCGCCGCCGCCAATCCCATCTCGGGGGATTCCGGAGATCTCCTCCGGCACCCTGCCGGAGAGGGGATTCATCTCCCGGAGGACTCTTCACCGCCATGGTCGCCTCCGGAGTGATGAGTGAGTAGTTCACCCCTGGACTATGGGTCCATAGCAGTAGCTAGATGGTTGTCTTCTCCTCATTGTGCTTCATTGTTGGATCTTGTGAGCTGCCTAACATGATCAAGATAATCTATCTGTAATGCTATATGTTGTGTTTGTCGGGATCCGATGGATAGAGAATACCATGTTATGTTAATTATCAAGTTATTACCTATGTGTTGTTTATGATCTTGCATGCTCTCCGTTATTAGTAGAGGCTCTGGCCAAGTTTTTGCTCTTAACTCCAAGAGGGAGTATTTATGCTCGATAGTGGGTTCATGCTGCATTGATACCAGGACAAGTGATGAAAGTTCTAAGGTTGTGTTGTGCTTGTTGCCACTAGGGATAAAACATTGATGCTATGTCTAAGGATGTAGTTGTTGATTACATTACGCACCAAACTTAATGCAATTGTCTGTTGCTTTGCAACTTAATACTGGAAGGGGTTCGGATGATAACTTCGAAGGTGGACTTTTTAGGCATAGATGCGAGTTGGATGGCGGTCTATGTACTTTGTCGTAATGCCCAATTAAATCTCACTATACTTATCATGACATGTATGTGCATTGTTATGCCCTCTCTATTTGTCAATTGCCCGACTGTAATTTGTTCACCCAACATGCTTTTATCTTATGGGAGAGACACCTCTAGTGAACTGTGGACCCCGGTCCATTCTTTTATACTTGAAATACAAATCTGCTGCAATACTTGTTTTTACTTGTTTTCTTGCAAACAATCATCTTCCACACAATACGGTTAATCCTTTGTTACAGCAAGCCGGTGAGATTGACAACCTCACTTTGTTTCGTTGGGGCAAAGTACTTTGGTTGTGTTGTGCAGGTTCCACGTTGGCGCCGGAATCCCGGTGTTGCGCCGCACTACATCCCGCCGCCATCAACCTTCAACGTGCTTCTTGACTCCTCCTGGTTCGATAAACCTTGGTTTCTTTCTGAGGGAAAACTTGCTGCTGTGCGCATCATACCTTCCTCTTGGGGTTCCCAACGAACGTGTGAGTTACACGCCATCAACACCATGCGAAGATTTCCCAGCGCTCACGGAGGAACTCGACGAGCGCCCTTTCCTATGCGAGATCCATGTTTGTTGCAATGGATGTCGTTTTCTTGGGATCCGTCGGATGAATCTGGACCTCCTTAGAATCCTTAGTAGTGTCGAAGGTTGGTTCCCTGAGTGGCCTCCCTGCATCTGGCAACACATCATAATCAGTTGTTAACCTTGACGCCATGTATTCTGCCCGCATCCCGAAAGTCTCTGACAGTCGATGAAAATCCTTGTCGCATTTATCAGCTAGCGCAAAACTGCCTTTTACTGTAATTGGTCCCTTGGGTCCAGGGAGCCTCCATAACAAGTATGTATAGGGTGGTACCGCCATAAACCTGGCATTGGCTGGTCATCCCAACAAAGCGTGATACTGTGACGGGAAATCCACAACTTCGAACTCCAGCCTTTCTATCCTGTAGTTTTCTCGGGTTCCAAACTGAACGTCGAGATTGATATTCCCCAACGGATAACTTGGCTTGTCTGGTGTGATACCATGGAAACGTGTGTCAGTTGGTTTTAAGTTCGCCAGGGACATATTCATCTACCTTAGTGTATCTGCATACATAAGGTTTAGACTGCTACCTCCATGTATGAATACCCGAGAAACGTCGAATCCTGCGATCACCACTGGTAAAATAAGTGCTGATTGCCCTGGTCGAGGAACTTGCCGCGGGTGGTCCGCTATTGTGAAGCCAATGTCGTGTCCCGACCAATTCAGGTACTCAATTGTTGGTGGAGGCATCTTCTCTGCCATGAACACATGACGCGAGATTACTTTCTGAGCCCTGTTAGATGGCCTAGCTTTCTGAATCATCGAGACCGCGCCATTGGTGTCGATATAAGGAGGTGGATTTGGAGCCGCCGCTATCTGCAGATGTTGTCGATTTGCATCCGTAATCGCGGGAGGCGGTGGAAGGTGGATCTCACTCCTTGGCCCTTGAGGGTTTCGCTGTGCTGCCTGCGCGTTAGCGTGCCCTGCATATCTGTTCAACGCCTGGAAAGTTCAACAGTCTTTCTGTAGATGTCCTGACTGCCTCTTCCCATTGTTGTCGAGATAAAAGTGCATTTGGCATGGTACGTTCATCATATCTTCGGGAGATATATATGGCCTTTGGAACCTTAGACCACTATTTTGTCTGTTGGGACGGGAGCCGTCCTTGTAGTCGCTACGCTGCTCACCACTTTTTTGATAATCATCTCGATTATTTCCACTGCTATTTCCTCGAAATCCAGCCGATATCTGGCCAGGAGCATCATAATCTGTGAACTGTCGAGGAAATCGTCGCCTATTTTGAAAGTTTCGACTGCGGTCCTCCTCAGGCGACCTATGCCTTTTATTGTGAACAGCATCTTCTTCATCTGCCCACCGATTCGCTATCTCCATCAATGCTGATATTGTTTTTGGGTTGGTTCTTCCCAAATCTTCGACAAAGTCCCTCCTTCGAATACCAGCTACGAACGCATCTATTGCTCTTTTGTCAGATATGTTCTCTGCCGAGTTTTTGATTATGTTCCACCTCTGGATATACTTTCTCATTGGTTCGTCGTATTTTTGCCTGCACGCCCTCAACTCCTCCAATGATGCGGGTTTCTTGCACGTGGATCGGAAATTCTTCACAAATATGTCCTCAAAGCTTTCCCAGCTGTCGAGAGATCCCGGAGGCAGCTTCTTTATCCATGATCGTGTGGCTCCACTCAGGTGTACTTGGATGCTCTGCATGGCTGTTGCTCTGGTTCCACTATCAACTTTACCGTCTCGAGATAATCAACTAGCCAATCCTCAGGATCTTGTAGGCCATCGAATTTTTTGAAATTATCGGGCAACTTAAATCCTGACGGAACTCGAGTTTTTCGGACTCGTCTCGTAAAGCACGGGAGTCCACACATATCCTCTTCATCAACTTCTGGTGAATGCCGACATTCCCTTCTATCCTGTCGCGCTCTATCCACCCTTGATTGAGTCGCTGCATCTCTTGCCCCACTCGTTCTCGCGGGATCCTGTACTGCTGCAGTAGGTCGTGGACTATTTTGCCTTGCAGATCCTTCGGGACGTGTAGTTGCGAATGCTGTTCCCATGGCTCCAACTCCTGCCATGGCCATGTTATACAACGCTTCTGCTGGATCGCCAGGAGGTGGCCTGGATGCGAGGATGAAAGCTTGCGTCGCCATGTATCCAGCTTCTGGTGTTTTGGGAATGATATTCCCCCTCGTGTCGATTGACATAAAGGACATGTCGAGGTTTTGAACTAGATTCTCCCCGTCGACCCTCGGGTATGTTTTGCAGCCGAGATCTTGCTCTGTTTCGAGCTGCTTTGTGACTATCTCCCGAAGTACCTGATTGTCGGCTCAACTCCGCCCTTCCCCTTCTTGACGCGGAAGTCGCGGCTTGCCTCCTATCTAGCTCAATTTTCTGTTTTTCGAGCTCCCATCTAGTACGGGCAAGTCTATATTGGTATGCTTGTAACTCTTCAGGTGTCGCCGTTACAGTCATTGGCTCTGTGCCATCAATAGCACTTGCAACTCTATCTCATACTGCCTGCGGAAATTGCACCATCTCTCGTGTTCCAGGTCCAATATATTTGGTCCCCAAACCTCACGTGAGATCTGCAGGATCGACGTACGGATTTCCTGCGTTATCGAAGTTCTCTGATGTCTCCTCCTGTGGACGACTTGAATCTCCAATTGTATAGATTTGATGATATTTTGAATTTTGATATTTGTCGGGATTGGTGACACCGTCATATAGATCGGCGAAGAACTCTCCAACAGCAATGGATCTGTCGATGAAGTTGAAGCTGTCGATGTTGTCTGAGTTGCTGCTTATATCAGAGTCCGCAGATGACTCGAAGGACATGTCGTCGAAGATCTTGGCGAGCTTTTCGCTTGCCACAGTGTTGATGAAGTGTGATGGCGAAATCTCTTCATCGGCAGTCTCGAACGATGATGACGAGTCCGAAAAGTCGGAATCGACCGCTGATAATCCCGACGAGATCGGAACCTCGAGACGATACGATCCTTCCTTCTCGACGCGGAAGTGGAACCTTCCAAACATCATCTCCATAGGCTCCTCCAGATACGCATATGCATCCAAACGGGAGGGCGGGTGAGGAACAAAATCAACGAGATTAGTTTCGACCTGTTTACCTCTATCCATCGCGTTGCTTGCTACCGAAGAAGTCGACGACCTTGAATGTGCCATCGAGATCAGCTTTAATTCCCACAGATGGCGCCAATTGACAAGGGATTAATTTGTCAATGCCTACAGATTGTAGACTAGGGTTTAGTTGGAAGTAGAGGGAAAGTAGATCTCGAGGGTTTCAGCCGAAAAAGTACTCGACTGACTATGAAAACTAGGGTTGCGCTAACAATGATTCAATCCTCTCTTTGTCCCTCGGCTCCCCCTTATATAGGAGGCGGAGCCGAGGGTTTCGTATCACACAAGTTTACAGATTCTGGGAGACTCTCCGAGTTCAACCCGTAAAGTTACAAATCTCTGCGTTCCTAATACAACTCTATCTTTCCTTAACAATTAATTGGGCTTCCGAACTTCATATTCTTTGACTTGTGGGCCTTCAGTAAACCCGGGTACCATCTTCGGCAGGCCCATTGGGGATGCCTATGTCAGGGGTGACTCCGGCAACGTTTCCTCTCCAACCTTCCAATGTTTTGTCTCCATTTCGTGGGTTCTCTATTTTCGGCGGCTCTTCGTGGGTTTGTGAAGGGGGTTATATATAGATGATTTTCAGTCAAGACACAATAGTAAGCATGAAAACCTAGTGTAAAAGGGTCAATGATGTGGTGGGACCCACCCATGGCACAATATGCCATTTTGGCCGCGCCATGGGGCCTACCTGCTAGTTCATTGTTCTTCTGGTTATCTCCTTTTGCACAAAGTATTTGTGCTTCCAAAATAATCAGATGGCAATAAGTCCCACTCGGTTTGAGGTACAGAAGGTTCTTGATAGTCCAAAATAGACAAAACAAGGTTTTAACAAAGTTAAATAATTAAATATTTGGGTTTTGTTGGAAATCTCGTAAATCAGTGGAAAAAACCTTGTGTAACCTTTGTTATGATGCAAATATGTTAAAATATGACACAACAAAAGTATAAAGTTCACAGATACATTTTACATATATCATAGGCCGCGGAGGAGACGGGCCGCGATCGTGCCCTCTTTTTGTTGAGAGAGCAAGGTCTCATGAGAAGAGAGAGAGAGATAGAGGCATGCTACATGGCACATGTATTAATGTATTATAGTGAATACACATGAGATCTCAATACATGAAAAACCCGACTGACGTGGCAATCAAACCGGGTAAAACCAGTCAAACGGTGAAAGGGCTATATTCTGAATGATTTCCATAGTTTGGGGTAACAGTTGAACCAACTCAGAATTAATGGTTTTAAGGTGAATATTTATATCATTAGAGGAGGCCGGTTGGATGGTGGCCATTTGTGTAGGATCTTGGGATCCCACGGACTGCCGGTAAAAACCGAGCCTCTGGCTGACGATGGCGGCGTATATGTGTTGTTACCTTGGTGAAGGCATAGTATTTGCAGTCGTCCTCTACTTGCTCGGGATGCTCTAGGGAAAACCCTAGATCTTTGTCTTCCGGATCGAACGATAGTAGGGGCGTTGTTTTGGAGCAACATCTGGACGAAGGAGGTAGGAGGTGGAGCGGTGTTGCATTTACCACGTGAATGGCGACGTGTCTTGGCTGCGTGGTGCATCGGGGTCTCGGCAGCGGATGTGACTTGATGGACTCGCTCAGGGGGGTGAGCGTTCTCTGACGTCGTTGCGGCTTCGCCGGTGGGCCTGACGAGTACTATGCGGATCACTGCCCCTGGAGATGGGTAGACGGCTCAACGACGGTGATGAGGTGCACGATGAGGTTCTGCTAAACCATATGTGTGCTTCCTTTCACTATAGTATGATTCAATGATGTCCCTAATATCTAACTGATGCGGTATTGTTATGTTTGTTTAGAGCATAGATGCAGAGGTGACATGATCTTCCCCATTATAGTTGGTAGGTGTTATACGGTGGTAGCTTCAAATTTGTTTAATGCCAGACATCTAAGCTATGAACAAGCAGGTCTCAGACTCCTTTTCGGAAGAAAAAAAAAACATGTAAAAAAAGGCCAGAGCGATATGCACTGGTAGAAAAAGGGGCTTCGGTCCCAGTTGGTAACAGGCTTTAGTCTCGGATTCGCAACCGGGACTAATTATGCGAGACTAAATCCCCCCTCCTTTAGTCATGGTTATTTACGAACCGCGACTAAAGACCCATCCACGTGGGCTGCAGACGTGCGTCGGGAGGTGTACCTTTAGTTCCGGTTGGTGTGACTTTAGTTCCGGTTTGTAGAACTTCAAACAAGCTTCCATATACAATTTACGGCATTAGAAGTTCTTCGTCCTCGCAATACTATTCTCCATTAGGATGGAGGACTTCCCTCATCAAAAAATCCTGCTAATTCCTCTTGAATTGGTCAGAAGCGAGCTTCTGGATTAAGCTTCTTCCGCAAGTCATTCCTCTGCAAGTTGATATCCTAAGTCCTCCGCTCAGAGGTGTGTCCCCACATGAACTCACAAACATAGTATCCACATAGATTGGACCCCGGTGGCTGAGTTGGAACATTAGCTAACCTTCTAAATGTTAGTTGATCTCTGAATTCACTGGTTATTTTATCTTTGAACCGTTTCCAAACCTAGAGGGCAAAGAAATTAAATGAACAAGGGAGTTATTAGTTACTTGATATCAGGAAATGAACGAAAGAGGTCGATATAGTGCGCAAATGATTGAAAATAATTACTTTTGCAGCATTAATCTTATGCCGGACCAATGCTTTGGGTCCATATTCAGAGAGTCCATGACTTCAACTCTGGAGTTGTCAAATTGAATTATTAGCAGAATCCAGTGGAACATGCGGACACGTTACATGCACAGTCATGCATAACTCATCGATTAGACATAACATGGAGTAAACAAAAGAGAATGTGCACAAGACAGAAACACTCACCCAAAATGGTAAGGAAATAGAATTTCACTTTTGAGTTCCTGCTTTGTAAGAAACTTGTACAGATCTCTCTCCACGTCTTGGGGGTGATTTTTAACACATATCCATCAATGATATGTGGGTCAATGAACCTGGCATCATGGATGTTCCTTCTTTTGCATTCCCCAAGCTTCATTCTACATAATAGCGTACACAAGAATATAGTTAGGATAATACAGTGCAGGCAATGAACGAGATGAGGTAGAGATTTAATTATAGAAATAAATCACTTACATAACGGTAGCAACTCAGGATAGATTTGTCGAGCTCGCGCAGATTGAACAACTGGAACAATTCACTCATATGAACTTGTACGTAGTACTGTTTGAAGTGATGCTCCTCTCTAACTTCCGCATAAATATATTCTTTGCCGGCCTTATTTTTTATGAAATCCTTGTACGAGAGTAGCAGATTGCGTATTTGTGTTGGTAGACTCGCTTCCTGTGCAGGATCGATGAGAGGCCCATTCAGCACATATGTAAATGCTACCTCACTTATTGGCGATCCCTCAAGGCCTAACAATGCATGAAGAGTCATACCGAACTCGGCCGCTCTTTCTTTGGCCGCCGTTACAGTCATTTGCTGTGCTCTAGCAGCTGCTAGGATAGTGGGGTCCAATAGTTCCATGTTCTTATCCATATCGGCTCTGAAGGACGTCGTAACGGAAGGACCGGCTTCCACTATGAGCAGGGGGATCGATTGTTTTTTCTGTTCCCCGAGCTGGGAAACTTGTTTCCCGCATTTTTTACTTGCTGCTTTCTTCTCCGCCAAGGCTTTTTCCAATAATGATTCTTGCCTACGAAATTCACATCCATAGTCGTCTGGCAGATTCTGCTGGATTTGGGACCGTGTCGTCAAAAAATCCTTAGCCCACTTCTTTTGCTTCTCAGTATATACCGGCTTGGGCTCAGGCTCTTTTTTCGCCTTGACTTCCGCCTTCCATTTCTCATGGTGAGCAGACGCGGCCGCGTCGTTTTCCTCGACACTAGCTTCCCAAGGTCTCGGGAGGAGAGGCTTCAGTGATGGCATTGGTACCCCTGTGGTCTTAGGTACATAAGGCTCCGGGTTAATAGGCTAGGAGGGGGTTGCCTTGTTGTCCTCCGTAACCCCCTGCTTCTGCTTCTTCGCTGGAGGTGGACTAGGGGGCGGCGGCTGCTTACCCGCCAGAGGTGGATTGGGGGGCGGCGTCGGCTAACGTGAAGGAGGTGTAGGTGCACCACCACCACCGGAGGGGTGTGGACTTGTTGGGTGATTCCTCGGGGTTGGTGGCCTTGGCGCCGAGCCTGGAAACTTGATGTCCTTCTTTTGCCATAGAATGATTTGGCGCTTGACATCTCCAAGTCTCACAGCCCCTTCAGGTGTAGCATAGTCAATCTCCAGGTCCTCATACCCTTGGGATACGTCATCCACCGTGACACGAGCATAGCTAGCTGGAATGTGATTGCCGTGGTGGAGTGCTACAGGTTTACAAGGTAAAGCGGTGCCGATCGCCACCTTCCAGGGAATGTTTCTCATTGGCTGATACAGCTCACATTCTTTCATACTATCTTGTACATCAACCACGGGGTAGCGAGGCTCCGGTGCACCATCGATCGTCGGTGCATTAGCACCAGCCGGGGCCAAGGGTGCATTAGCACCAGCCGGGACCTCCGTGGAAGCCACGCTGCTTCTCTGCTGCTGTCTTCCGACATCCGCTGCATGATCTTCATGCGGCCCTTCTGATCTGTCTTTTGATAGTGCTTCACACGCCATCTGCTTCACCTCAAATAGTTCCCTTTCCATCCTCCCTAGACGATCTGCATCCCGGCCCGCCTTTCTCTTACGGCTTTTGTAACTGTACGGGTCATTGTCCTGGGGAAACCCTTATTTCCACGGAATTGCGCATTTTCCTCGTACACGTCCTAGGTGTTCAAGATTCCCGAGGGCTATTGTAAGCGGGTCATTCTCTCTGTTGACCTTGATCTTCCCCGCTTGGGCATCGGCCATTGCGGAAATAAGGGCGGTGGTGGGAGTAAACACTTTCTTCCGGTGAACACACCTCCCTGTCTCCGGGTCTAGCGACCCCCCATGCCCGTACCACCAACTTTTGGCCGTTGGGTCCCATCCCTATGTACCTAGAGGGATTCCTCGCTCCCTCGGGCTGTTCTCCATCTTCTCCCACTTAGGCTCCGAAGTGCGGTATCCTCCTGGCCCCATAATATGATTGTACTCTTTTTTACCCACATTTGCCTTATTTTTTCCGATATGGTCTTGGCATGCTCCGATTGCTTTTGCTTCAGAAATTCGGGCCACTCATCTTGTAGTCTCTCATACTGTCCTTTGAAATCCAGAGTCTTCTTCTTCGATACATAGTCACGGGCTAAGTTGTTCTTGAAGTTCCGGAATGCTTCGCCCATCTTCTTAAGAGCGAACTCTTTGACTAGCCTTCTCCTCTCACGTCCATCCGGAATCACGTTACCCTCTTCATCGTGTTTGTTGTATTCCGGAGGTAGAACGAAATGTTCCATAAGTTTCCTCCAACAATCCTTTTTCATTCTCTTGTCGACAAAAGTAAAACCAACACGAGCATTCTTTGGCTCATTCCATTCCTGGAGTGTGATCGAGAGGTTGTCTCTAGCAACCACTCTGCATTGGTTGATAAACTTTGTATTGTGATTTTTGGGCTCCAACGGCCTGCCTTGTTCATCGACAACATCGATGGTCAATGTTTCTCCAGGTTTCATCGTTTGGGTTTTGCCACGCGGCTTTGTACTCGATTTTCTCGATGATCTAGAGGGCTAAAAAAAGAAAGAGAGTCGCGTTAATACATATTTATTCAAATCAGTAAATTTGTATCACCAGAGGCTCAATGTATATATATACCTCGCCGGAGGTGGTTGCTTGCAATTCGAGATCGTCGATTTTCGTTTGCCCTCCGGCAAACGTTTCAACAATGTCCATGCCTTCTTCATCACCTTGACCTTGACCTTGACCTTCAACGTCAAGGTTTAGATAAGAAGAAACATCGTCTTCTTCATCTTCTTCCGCCACATAAGGAATATCACAGTTTATGATGACGTTTATATGTGGTTCAGCTTCCGGATCATAATTTTCCAAAATCGGGTCTCTATCGTCCATCATATGTCACTGTTGAAGACATGTAGTAAAAACTAATTAAGTAAAGGAACTACTCCGAACAGCGGCGAGGGCGACGAGGAGGGCAAGTATTACCTGCTCTGCTGCGAGCGAAAGAGAGAGTGCAGAGAGGGCGGTGGCGCTCTGCGAGCGGGTGGCTCTACGACGAAGGCGGCGAGGCGCCGGCGACTGCTGCGGCGAGGGCTGCGAGGGCCCGGGGGAGACTCCGGCGACTGCTGTAACAATTAACAACATAATTAACAAATTAACAACAATTAACAAATTAACAACAATAAATCTTTTTTATTTACAACAATTAAATAAAAAACTAATTTTATTATTTAAACAACAATCACCAAATGGCCGGGATCTATTTTTATTTGTACAACAAATTTATTTTTAATTTTACACCAAATTTATTTTTATTTTTAGAGTCTTCATTAATTAAAATATATAACTATTTTTATAAGTTGTAATATAGAACTATTTTTTAAGTTGCAATATACTTCTTTCTATTATAAGTTGCAATATAGAAGTATTCTTTTATAAGTTGTAATATAGAACAAATATACTTCTTTTTTAAGTTGCAATATTATTTACAACAAAAAATTCAACAATAATCAAATTTAATTTACAACAAAAAGTTTTACCACTAACCAATTTTAATTTACAAACTATTAATCGAATTTTTTAGTTTTAAAAAATTTAAAAATTTTAACAGAGAGAGAGGCCGGCCGGGGCGCTCTCTATGTGGTCCTCTGCGTGTGTGCGCGCGACCGGAGAGGGCGGCGCCGGTGGCGCCAGCGCGCGGCGAGGGACGGCCGGGGCGAGGACGTACGGCGGCGAGAGTGGCGACGTCGACGGAGGGCGAGGGGCGCGCGACGATAGCATGGCGGCGAGGTGCGGCTGTCGACGGCCGGAGGCACGCGAGAGGCGAGCGCGGCGCGTCACCGGCGAGGGTGGCGTACGCGGCGAGGGCGGCGGCGGGCAGCGAGGAGGGCAGCCTGACGGTGTCGTCGTCTTCGATCGGGCGCCTGCTTCTTCGAGGAGTGAGCTCTGTGAAATAGAGCGGCGGTTCGCGCGGTTTATATATTTTTGGGTCTTTAGTCGCGGTTGGTCAGAATTTTTTTGCTGCCTTTTGGTTGCCGCGCGGAAAAGGGTTTAGTCGCGGTTGGTGAGACCAATCGCGACTAAAGGGCGGTTGGTCTCACCAACCGCGACTAAAGATTTTTTCTCATAACTAATTCATTTCAAATCAGAACAATATAAATAATATATCAAATATTCAGAAAGATAGAACTAATTCATGTCGAATCGGAAAAATACAATTATATATCAAAATATTCAGAAAATAAAAGTAATTCATTTAAAATTAGAAAAATACAAATAATATATTAAAATATTTAGAAAAATAAAACTAATTTATTTCAAATCAGAAAAATACAAATTATATATCAAAATATTCTGAAAAATAAAACTAATTTATTTCAAATCAGAAAATAGAAATTAAATATCAAAATATTCAGAAAAAAAAACTAATTTACTTCAAATTAGAAAAATACAAATTATATATCAAAATATTTAGAAAAATAAAACAAATTCATTTCAAATCAGAAAAATACAAATAATATATTAAAATATTCATAAAATAAAACTAATTTATTTCAAATCAGAAAAATACAAATTATATATCAAAATATTCATAAAAATAAAACTAATTCACTTCAAATTAGAAAAGTACAAATAATATATCAAAATTTCTCCCCCGCTTCCCGCCAATTCTTCTCCCGCTTACCGCTATTTCTTCCCGCCTCTGTCTTCCCGCCTCCTGTTTTCCCGACCCCATTTTTTTCCTGCCATTTCTCATTATATATATGTAGCCCGGCTTGGCCAACATTATCACATCTCTACAATCTCTCATCACTTTCTCATGGCTTCCACCGTACCCACTCTAACCTACCAACAGGTGCAGGAGCTTTGCGCCTCGAACTACCCTTGCCCACCGGGCTACCGCATCCCCGCCGTCAGGAGCCTAAGCGTCGGTCCCTCCCGTCCCTCAGGGTACTGCGCGCCGGGCGGCCATCACGAACCACTACTACCTCAACCTCACGCCGGAGCAGCAGATGAATCCCCGCTGGCATTCCGACAACAAGCATACTTGGGACGCCTTCTTCATAAATCGGCGTGAGAGCGCACTCGCCAGGTATGAGGAGGACAGTCTGCCTCCAGGAAAATTCCACGAGGCCGGTCGTCGGCTATGGTGGGGCGACCAGACTCTACAGAGCATCATGGACTACATCACGCCCGGTGATATCCCCCGCCTGCACTACCCTCAGTACCAGTCGAGGTTTGAGCCACGAGCGCCGCCCGACGACAGCAACAACAACAGCGACGGCAGCGACGACGATGGCGGCAACTTAGAAGGCGACGACTACCAGTACAATGGCGGCGACTACGAAGACTACGAGTATGCATATTATAGGCGTAGGCAGGAGTATGACTAAATCACTCCAACATTTCAAGATGTACTTCTAGGCCTCGACATGTCCTTCACATCATTTGATGTAATTCAAATTTCATGTATCATAAGTGGTATCTCGAATCAATCGAATCATTCGAAAATGGACACCAAACACATCACAAATAATATAATTCACATGATCCATACAAAGTTTGAAACAATTTTTTTCTCAACAACGTTTGGTACAATAAATTTTACACATCATTTCTTCCCTTGTGTCCCTTGCTTACGATTGTGCCGTAACCATGGAGCATCCTCATCATTTAACTTCATGCTTGGGTCAGTGTTCATTTTGAAGGGCGGAATTTCACCAAACTTATTATAATCTTCTGACATGTTTGTCTTGTCCTCCACTCCCACGATATTTCTTTTCCCTGAAAGAACTATGTGGCGCTTTGGATCATCGCATGATGTACTCGTTTTCTTATCTTTCCTTTTCTTCGGTTGGCTACTCATGTTCTTCACATAGAAAACCTGAGCGACATCTTTGGCTAGGAAGAATGGTTCGTCAAGGTAACCAAGATTGTTGAAATCCACCATTGTCATTCCGTATTGCTCGTCCACCTTTACCCCACCTCCTGTTAGCTTGAACCATTTGCACCGGAACAAAGGGACCTTAAAGGAGGGTCCATAGTCAAGTTCCCATATCTCCTCTATGTAACCATAATATGTGACCTTTTGTCCATTCTCGGTTGCTGCATCAAAGCGGACACCACTGTTTTGGTTGATGCTCTTTTTATCTTGGGCGATCGTGTAAAATATATTCCCATTTATCTCGTACCCTTGGAAAGTCGATATAGTCGAAGATGGTGACTTGGCCAACATGTACAGCTGATCTTCAACATCATTGTCACTCATTAAATGTTTTCGCAACCAACCGCCGAAAGTCTTCATGTGGGCCTTTGTAATCCAGGATTCAGGCTTCCCCGGGTTGTTTGAGCGTAACATATTCTTGTGTTCCTCGAAGTACGGAGCCACCAAGATAGAATTTTGTAGAACTTTGTGGTGTGCTTCAGTCATAGAATGGCCGTCCATACATATCGTTGATTTCCTTCCGATCGTGCCTTTTTCACTTAGTCTCCCCTCGTGCCGCGATTGAGGAACACCAATCGGCTTAAGGTCAGGAACATAGTCAACACAAAACTCAATTACCTCCTCATTTCCATAGCCCTTGACGATACTTCCTTCTGGCCTAGCACAGTTACGAACATATTTCTTTAATACTTCTATGAACCACTCAAAGGGGAACATATTGTGTATAAATACAGGACCGAGAATGGAAATTTCTTCGACTAGGTGAACCAGGAGGTGCGTCATAATATTGAAGAAGGATGGTGGGAACACCAACTCGAAACTGACAAGACAATGGACCACATCGTTCTGTAACCATGGTAGATCTTCTGGATTGATTACCTTCTGAGAGCTTGCATTGAGGAATGCACATAGCTTCACAATGGTTACTCGAACATTTTCCGGTAGGAGCCCCCTCAAAGCAATCAGAAGCAATTGCGTCATAATCACGTGGCAATCGTGAGACTTTAGGTTTTGGAACTTTTTCTCCGCCATATTTATTATTCCATTTATATTCGACGAGAAGCCAGACGGGACCTTCATACTACTCAGGCATTCAAAAAAGATGACATTCTCTTCTTTGGTAAGAGCGTAGCTGGCACGATCTTGAAACCATTATGGATGCCGGTCTTCTGGGTCTTTCAAACATTGCTGGTCCTGTCGTGCTTCCTTTGTATCATTTGTCTTCCAATACACGCCCAAGAAGCTTAGCAGGTTCACGCAAATATTCTTCGTAACATGCATCACGTCGATTGCAGAGCGTCCAATATTCTAGCTCCCAAAATATAGATTTCTTCTTCCACATGGGTGCGTGCCCGTCAACTCCCTGCGGAACTGATTGTCCGCCAGGACCCTTTCCAAAGATGACTTTCAAATCCTTGACCATATCAAATACATCAGCACCAGTACGTTCCGTAGGCTTCGGCCGGTGATCTGCCTTGCCGTTGAAATGCTTGCCTTTCTTTCTTAAGTTATGATGTTGGCCAAGAAATCGATGATGCCCCAGGTACACATTCTTCTTACAATTATCCAAATATATACTTCAGTCTCATGTAAGCAGTGCGTGCATGTCTTGTATCCCTTATTTGTCTGTCCCCAAAGGTTACTAAGAGCATGCCAATCATTGATGGTTATGAAAAGCAACGCTCGTAGGTCAAATTCCTCTTCTTTATGCTCATCCCACACACGTACACCAGGTCTACCCCACAAATGTAAAAGTTCATCAACTAATGGCCTTAGGTACACATCGATGTCGTTGCCGAGTTGCTTCAGACGTTGGATGAGCACTGGAATCATAATGAACTTCCGCTTCATGCACAACCAAGGAGGAAGGTTGTAGATGCATAGAGTCACAGGCCAGGTGCTATGGCTGGAGCGATGCTCGCCAAAAGGATTCATACCATCTGTACTTAGACCAAATCTTAAGTTCCTTGTGTCAGCTGCAAAATCTTTAAACTCTCTGTCGATTTTTCTCCATTGCATTCCATCAACGGGGTGTCTCAACTCCCCGTCCGACTTACGGTCCTCTTTGTGCCATCGTAACAACTTGACATGCTCTTTGTTCCTGAACAGACGTTTCAACCGTGGTATTATAGGAGCATACCACATCACCTTGGCGGGAACCCTCTTCCTTGGTTTCTCTCCCTCAACATCGTCACCAGGGTCATCTCCTCTGATCTTATAACGCAATGCAGTGCATACCGAGCATTCATTCAAATTCTCGTATTCACCGCGGTAGAGGATGTAGTTGTTAATGCATGCATGTATCTTATGAACCTCTAAACCTAGAGGGCACACAACCTTCTTTGCTTCGTACGTACTGGCGGGCAACTTGTTATTCTTTGAAAACATATTCTTCATCATTTTCAGCAACTTTTCAAATCCTGAGTCAGATAGACCTTCATGTGCCTTCCATTTTAGCAAATCCAGTGTGCAGCCCAGCTTTTTCAGACCATTATCGCATCCTGGATACAGCGACTTTTTGTGATCCTCTAACATGCGATCCAAATTCTCCCTCTCCTTTTCAGTTTCGCTGCCTCTCCGTGCATCAGCAATGGTCCGACCAAGATCATTAGCGGGCTCATCACGCGCCTCTTCTTCACCTTCCCCTTCCCCTTCCCCTTCTGCTTCCCCTCCTTCACATCCTCCATGAAAGTATCACCGAAATGATCAGGATAGTTGTCATCATCCCCTTCTTCATTTTCTTCCATTCTAACCCCTCTTTCTCCGTGCTTGGTCCAACAATTATAGCTTGGCATGAAACCGTGCCAAAGCAGGTGGACGTGAACGACTCTTGAAGAAGAGTAACCCTTTTGATTCTTACAGTAAGCACATGGACATATAACAAAACCCCCCTTCTTGTTCGCATTAGCCGCAACGAGGAAATCATTCAAACCCGTAATGAACTCGTCACAGAGTCAGTTACCATACATCCATTACCGATTCATCTGCATTATTATTATATAAAGTATATAATTAACCATCATGCATTTGTTAAACTAACTAGCTAGAAATAATAGAAATTAAACTATGAAATACACACATGCATATTTATCAATGACACATGAAAGGTTCAAGTTGCTAACCGCGATCGACGAGGAAAAATAAACGAGAAAGCTTAAGTGTGGCTCGAACGCTTCATATCATGTTTGTTTTATGTGAACACAAGTGGCATCATGCTTTCGGGCATTTCATCGAACACCTCTTGTGCATAAGAGGAGAAAAGCCAAACCCCCCACCCCATGTGAATAGAAGTGGAACACCAAGTAGCTCACACACACAAGCCAAGTGTGCTGCAGCAGTATTTATAGTGGTGGACCTTTAGTCGTGGTTGCCCTGGCCAACCACGACTAAAGGTTCTCGGGCCAGACCTGAGCACCTTTAGTCGCGGTTGGCCAGACCAACCGAGACTAAAGGTCCGCCCGTACACCAGCTATTGATCGAGACCGTTAGGCCCAGAGATTCAGTCATAATTCCCCTATAGAACTGGGACTAAAGACCCCAGTATTCGCGATTCAAAATATTTGGAGACTAATGGGACGATATGAAAACCCTCTTTTCTTTTCTACTAGTGATGTGCGCGTAAGGGATGACGAAGCGCCCATATGAATGTCCCATGCAGCTTTGTCCCTTCAAAGCAAAAGGAAAAGCTGTCTCTCTTCATTGACCTCACGGAACAGAAGGATTTTCGCTTCCAGTGTACTGATTCGATCACCAGATGCAGAGGAATTTGTACTGAGAATACCGTCTCCCGCTTTGCTTTGAAACCGTGCAACCACTGGAATCACATGGATCATGGAAAATCACATCGTCTAGATCGGAATTACACAAGCACTCCATCTGTTCTGATGTGGTAAGATCTAATAAGATGACATATGGTTGCAGGGTGTAAGTGCAGCTACGAACTAGATGATGTTTCCTGACTAGATTTGTTGCCACGAACGATAGTGACTTAACCAATGGTAGAATATTCTAACTAGATCTGTGAAACTAGCGAGGCAACTTCTGTTCAAACTCTTGCACGTGGTGGTATAAAAATCTTGAAAGGTACGTCGACCCCCAAGCAATCTGGATTCTGGAAGACGCAGAGTGACAAAGTCAAAAATAACTTGACCTCGTATCTTCCAGGATGGTTCATGGTTGGGTACGATAACGTGAGCCAACACTTTCAGACCTGCATAAATACACACACTGC
Source organism: Lolium rigidum (assembly GCF_022539505.1). Lineage (NCBI taxonomy): Eukaryota > Viridiplantae > Streptophyta > Magnoliopsida > Poales > Poaceae > Lolium > Lolium rigidum. Next base: position 156,314,707 of record NC_061513.1, on the reverse strand, counting down.
TCCCTTGCCATTCAAAAAGAAAATACGGCTCCGAAAGTTGCAGCTGCTCTGCTTTGCTCTCTCCTCCGGACCGTAGAAGACCGGCGTCGGCTCGCAGCTAGCCATGGCTGCCAAAGATGAGCAGCACTCACCGCTGCACATCCTCTTCTTCCCATTCCTAGCCCACGGCCACCTCATTCCGATCGCCGACATGGCCGCGCTCTTCGCCTCGCGCGGCGTCAGGTGCACCATCCTCACCACGCCCGTCAACGCCGCCATCATCCGCTCGGCCGTCGATCGTGCCAACGACGCTTCCCTTGGCACCGACTGCCCAGCGATCGATATCTCCGTGGTGCCTTTCCCTGACGTCGGGTTACCGCCGGGTGTCGAGAACGGCACGGCCCTTACATCCCCCGGCGACCGTCTCAAGTTCTTTCAAGCGGCGGAGCAGCTCCGGGAGCCCTTCGATCGGTTCTTGGCCGACCACCACCCCGACGCGGTGGTGTCGGACAGTTTCTTCCACTGGTCCGCGGATTCTGCCGCGGAACACGGCGTCCCGCGCCTGGGATTCCTCGGCAGCAGCTTGTTCGCGGGGTCCTGCAGCGACAGCATGCTGCGCAACAACCCGCTGGAGACCGCCCCCGACGACCCCGACGCCATGGTTTCCCTGCCGGGGCTGCCGCACCGCGTCCAGCTGAGGCGGAGCCAAATGGTGGACCCCGTGAAGCGGCCGGACCTCTGGGAATTGCACCAGCGCGTTAACGCGGCGGACCAGAAGAGCTTCGGCGAGGTGCTCAATAGCTTCCACGAGCTGGAGCCAGACTACGTCGAGCATTACCAGACGACGCTCGGTCGCCGCGCGTGGCTCGTCGGCCCGGTCGCGCTCGCCAACATGGACATGGCTGGAAGAGGCGCAAGCGCGCTCTCGCCGGACGCGGACAGCTGCATGCGGTGGCTCGACGCCAAGCAGCCTGGCTCGGTGGTGTACGTCTCCTTCGGCACGCTAATCAGTTTCTCGCCGGCGGAGCTCCGCGAGCTCGCTCGCGGCCTCGACCTCTCGGGCAAGAATTTTGTGTGGGTGGTCGGCCGCGCAGGCCCGGACTCTTCAGAGTGGATGCCGGAAGGTTTCGCCGACCTGATTGCACGCGGCGATCGCGGCTTCATCGTCCGAGGCTGGGCGCCGCAGATGCTGATCCTGAACCACCCAGCCCTCGGCGGGTTCATCACGCACTGCGGCTGGAACTCGACCCTCGAGTCGGTGAGCGCGGGTGTCCCGATGGTCACCTGGCCACGGTTCGCGGATCAGTTCAACAACGAGAAGCTCATCGTGGAGGTGCTCAAGGTGGGTGTCAGCATCGGCACTAAGGACTTCGGATCAGGTATTGAGACACACGAGGTGATCAGGGGTGAGGTAATCGCTGAATCGATCCAGAGATTGATTGGCAATGGTGAGGAAAGCAACGCGATACAAAAGAAGGCTAAAGATCTCAGTGTGGAGGCGAGGCGTGCGGTAGAAAACGGTGGATCTTCCTACAATGATGTTGGAAGGCTGATGGACGAGTTGATGGCCCGACGGAGCCGTGTCAAGGTTGGAGAAGACAAGCCGACAAATTATGGAATTTGATCCACGCCAGATTTTGTCTGCTTTTGCAACATTAGTTCTCGCTTCTGGGTGCTAATTTCCCCATCAAATTCCCTATGACCATACTGTCACAATATTATCCCACTAGTAGAAAATGGACATTTAGTTCCGGTTGGTAAGGAGTTTTAGTTTCGATTTTGCTAAAGACATCCACTTGTATTTATTTCGTTCAAATATTTTTCTAATTTTTTCCATTTAAATATTTTCAGAATTTTTAGTGTTTGAGTTATTTGACCAGTTTAGTCTATCTAACTACACTTAATTTCTAGTCAAATTACTATTCGAGGTTAAACTTTTCTTCCGTCCCGCTTCCAAGTACTTGCGCACACGTTATCATATCAATCCTATTAATCTCTTGGTCACGATGTCACACTTCCTTATTGTTTCAATTCCAAATAATTATTTCAATAAACAAAAGTAATAAAGTAATAATAATCTTGAATAAATAAATAATAATAAAAAGTTTATTTATATTTTTTTTGCGAAACCTAAAATGTGAATTTTTTCATATTTCCCTTTTCGAGTAGATAGCTTTTCATATATTAACTTTTTATTCAAGTTCGTATGCAAAAGTTATTGCCATCTTATTGAAAAATATAGATTGTTTGCAAAATAAGTCAAAATTCATGTTTGTTATTTTTCATAATAACTACATCACCTAACCTGCCTACATCTAAAAGGATTTTCAATTTTAAATTTTATATCATTTTTTTTATATTTTACAAAGCTGAAAAGGCAGTCCACGGGAGGTGAGGGTGTGGAGCAAAAAAACCAAAAAAGTCTTTAGTCCCTGTTGGTGTGTTTAACCGGGACTAAAAGTAGACCTTTAGTTTCGATTGGAGACACCAACCAAGACTAAAGAGGCTCACACCGGTCATAGCCTGCCGCAAACCCGTTAGTCCCGGTTGGTAAGGTTTCGTTTGACCCGGGACTAAAACCGTGCGGCGTCCTAGCCATTGGAACGGGGAGTAATGCTCGCATTTGTCCCGGTTCCAAATGTCCCGATTCTAAATATGGCTGGGACAAATGCTGGCTGGGACAAATGCTCCGAGCAGCTTCAAACGAAAGGCATGTTTTCTACTAGTGTTCCTTATGATCCTATCAATGATGAATTGACGACATAACATGTAGATGACCGGTACAACAAGATAAAGATTATGGATGGTTGTCTACGCTATCGGTTATTGAGTAACAGTAAAATTATCTAACTAGAAGTCAGTGCAACGGTTTTTTTTGAAAGTGGAAGTGTATTAATCATTCAACATTGTTTGGTTTACTATCGTTCAAAGCCGACCACGACACGCAGGTCGGCACCGAACTTTGCAACACAACCCCCACACAAGTCACCGCAATTTTTTGGTGTCTTTCTCCGTCGGATTCAGTTCCGAAACGGTCCAGGTCGTCCAAAATCACCAAAACGTTCCGAAACGGTCCAGGTCGTCCAAAATCACCAAAACGTTGATCTAGACATTCCCATCAACGATTCGCGTCAAGGAGGCGGCTGGCCCACGTCACCGGGCTATTACTCCTTGCAGCAACTTGAAGATCTTGGATCAGCTCATCCAACGGGGTACATCAACATGGTAATCTATATGTAGTTTTTTAAAAGAAATACGGTAGAAAAAGCCTCTACAGTGATTTTGTTTTTAAATAATAAGACCAAAACCAATCGAAACTGAACGCATGGTGTGTACCAATCAGTCGAAACCAAATTGAAAGCTACACACTAGGATCCGAACGAAACCAAATCATAACAATTTTGCACCATCCCAATCCTAACTACAGTATTTTCCAGTTACGTGATAGACCCAAATTTTCATGCCGCTTATATGCTAAAACCAAATCATAACAATTTTGCACCATCCCAATCCTAACTACAGTATTTTCCAGTTACGTCCTACACTTGGAGAAGTATCTTGTTTGGGAGAGAAATTCTTCTCAGAGGTGCTCAATGGGGTATTGGCGATGGACGTTCAGTGAGAATCACGTCGGATCATTGGATTCCTGAACGACCACCTTATATGCTAAAACCCCTCAAACCTATCCCTAATGAAGCTACTGTGCGTTGCTTGATTGATGATCAAAATGGTGACTGGATACCAGAGACAGTGTATGCCTTCTTTGATAAGGAGACTGCAGACCTGATCATGCGAGTTCAGATTAGCAGACACGGGGGTGATGATTTTGTGCGCTGGCCGCACACGAAGAATGGCATCTATTCGGTTCGGTCGGCATACAATATGGCCAGAGCTGATAAATTCTTTGTTGCTCGTAGCAAACGTGGTGGTGGTACATCATCAGCGTCTGCAACCGAGGAGAGACAATGGAAGATGCTTTGGAAAATTAACGCGCCTGGTAAAATGAAAATTCATCTCTGGAGACTTGCTCATGACTGTCTACCGACGGGTGTTCAGCTCCGTCGGAGGCAGGTTCCGGCGGATGACACTTGTGTCTTCTGTGGGCGGGAGGAGGATGTAGCGCATGCTCATCTTCACTGCAAGTTTGCACAAGAGGTATGGCGTTTGGTTAAATTGTCCTTCGGCATTCGTCTCGCTCGCCATGAGTTTCAGTCACCCAAATTCTGGTTGTTCGATTTTCTGGCGAGGGCTACGGAATTGGAGGCGACTACCCTGGCTGTTGGGTGTTGGCATATTTGGGACGCCAGAAATGAAGCAAGGAATGATCAAGCTGAACCCCACCCGCAGAGCCTGAGTGCGAAGATTATTGCATATATTCAGATGATTGTGCAGCACTGCTTCAAGCCTAAACCTGGCACAAGACGTGAGTCCAAACAACCTCGACGATGGACTCCGCTGCCGCCTGGGGAGGTGCTGATGAACGTGGATGCTGCCCTTTTTCCCGATCACCAATGCATGGCAATGGGGGCAGTTCTACGTGACAGCAATGGTTCTTGCATTGTTGCGGCGAGCGAGCCGATGGCTGGCCTCACTTCCCCTGAGCTGGCAGAAGCCTTAGCGCTTCGGCGTGCGATGGAAATTGCCAGAGAAAGGGGTCATAACAAGATTATCTTCGCCTCCGACTGTTTGTCTCTAATCCAGCGGATCTCTTCGGCAAGCCCGGATCGGTCTCCGGTTGGATCAGTGGTGTTGGACATCAAACAGATTGCAATGGGATTTTCTTCCGTTGCTTTTCGTCATGTTAATCGCTCCCTTAATGAAGCGGCACATATTTTGGCTAGGACTTGCGATGTCTATAGCAAAGGTTTTATCTCTAGTTTAGCTCCGGATTGTATCCGGAAGACTCTTTGTATTGATGTTATGTGATCAATAAAGTGCCGTTTTCATGTCAAATTTTTTTTCATGCCGCTCAAAAGTGCAGCGAGAAAGAGGCGGCGGCATGACAATTGACAAGAGCTCTGTCTAGCAGGAGCAGCCTGTAGCCCTAGTTCGCTTGACCACTACATCGATGGAAACCAATTTGTTGCTAGTGGAGAACGTAGACCATGAGGATAGAGGGGAGGCCGCGGAGGCGCCGCTAGATCTCCGGCTGCTGGTGGCAGCCCCTGACCCTAGCGGCCTGCGGTGGTGTTCGTGTCGTGTGTTGTTTCCTCTTTTACTGCTTTGTTTGTGTAGAGATGTTACGAGAGATTGGACAGCTTCAATAGGGCCGGCTATCGTGTACAAGGAAACTATCAAGGAAACCTATATAGATACGTATATCTCAACACCCCTGCAGTCGAAGGATCGGCAGTGACACATAGACTGGACCGAAACTCAGAAAAAATCGAAGTCGGTAGTCCCTTCGTCATGATATCCGCAAATTGCTGGGAGGTCGGTATGTGAAGAACTCGAACGTGACCAAGAGCAACCTGCTCACGAACAAAGTTGATATCCAGTTCAATGTGCTTGGTGCGACGATGATGAACAGAGTTGGCAGAGAGGTAGACGGCGAAGACATTGTCGCAGAAGACGACGGTGGTCTTGTCAACAGGACAGGAAAGCTCGGAGAGGAGTGGACGAAGCCAAGTGCACTCAGCAACTGCGTTGGCCACATCGCGATACCCAGCCTCAGCACTAGACCGCGAGACAGTGGGCTGGTGTTTGGACGACGAGGAAATCAGCGACAAGCCAAGGTAGACACAATAGCCCGAGGTGGATCGCCGAGTGTCGAGGCATCCTGCCCAGTCTGCATCGGAATAGGCCACAATGTCCAGGGAGGATGAAGCGGAGATCGTGATCCCAAGGTCCATCGAGCCACGGATGTATCGCAGAATCCATTTCACCGCAGTCTAATGAGCATCACGAGGCGCGTGCATGTAGAGGCAGACCTGCTGCACTGCGTACTGCAACTCCGGGCGAGTGAGTGTCAAAAACTGCAAGGCACCAACAATGGAGCGGTAGTGAGACGCATCCGTAGCTGGTGATCCATCGGTAGCGGAGAGCTTGGCGTTAGTGTCGACATGAGTGGCTGTGGGAGAACAATTAAGCATCCCGGCGCGCTCAAGAACATCTTTAGCATATTTGCGCTGATGAAGGAAGAACCCGTCCGCACGGTGCACCACTTCAAGGCCGAGGAAGTAGTGGAGCGGGCCAAGGTCCTTGATGGCGAATTCAGCACGAAGATGACCAGCGTCACTGCAGGCTGTCAAGATGATATCGTCAACATAGAGCAGAAAATAAGCCACATCATTGCCCTGTCGATAGAAGAACATGGAGGCGTCGGAGCGTGTAGAGCGGAAGCCAAGCTGATGAAGAAATGCCGCCATGCGCTGGTACCAGGCTCGCGGCGCTTGCTTCAGCCCGTACAATGAGCGGGAGAGTAGGCACACGCGGTTGGGATGGTCGACGTCAACAAACCCGATGGGTTGCTGAGAGTACACCTGCTCCGAGAGATGTCCATGAAGAAAGGCGTTGGAGACGTCCATCTGGTGCACAGGCCAGGCGCGAGAAGTGGCGAGATGCAGAACAGTCCGGATCATGCCCGGTTAGACAACCGGCGTAAACGTATCCATGAAGTCGACGCCGACACGTTGACGGAAGCCTCGGTCTACCCAGCGCGCCTTGTAGCGCTCGAGTGTACCATCGGAGCGTAGCTTGTGCTTGAACACCCATTTGCCAGTAATGACGTTGGCGCTAGGAGGACGCGGAACGATTCCGCTGCAGGGCCTCGAATTCCTCTTGCATAGCCGCATGCCACTGCGGGCCGCGTAGAGCGGCTCGAACGGAGGTGGGTACCGGCGAGAGCGCTGGTGTAGAAGTCGCACATGCGTAGACATCGGCAGGGTAGCGTGTAGAGCGCCGAAGCATGCCCGCGCGAGCACGAGTGGTAACACCCGTAGCCGGAGGCGACGGTGGGGCAACGGCCGAACTCGATGACGACGATGGAGGAGCCTTCAACGAGGGGGCTGGCGATGAAGACGATGACCCGGACGGCGAGGAGCCAGGCGCAGCCGGGGCCGCGACTGCTGGAGCAGGAGGCGCGGGCGCTGGAGGGGCCGCGGCTGCCGGGGCAGGAGGCGCGGGCGCTGGAGGGGTCGCGGCTTTCGGGGAAGGAGGCGCTAGCGGGGCTGATGCCGCATGCCGTCGAGCGGGGACACCCATAGGAGGGTCGACCGGTGCAGCAGGGGTCGCCAAGGTGCCCTGTTTAGACGGAAACAACATCTCGTCAAAGTAAACATGCCGCGAGGTGATCACGGGATGAGAGACCGGATCATAGCAGCGATAGCCCTTGGTGTTGGCCGGATAACCGATGAACACACACAGAAGGGACCGAGGGGCTAGCTTATGCGCAGCAGTGGTGGTGGTACTGGGGTAGTAGCGACAGTCGAAGATGCAAAGGGCATCATAGGAGGGTGGAGTGCCGAAGAGAAGGTGGTGTGGAGCGTACTTCCAACAGGAGCGACACGACCGAGTATTGACGAGAAGGGTAGCGGTGGCGAGGGCATCCGACCAGAAGCATGATGGCATGTAGGCATGAAACAAGAGGGTGCGGACGCAATCGTTGAGAGTACAAAGGATGCGTTCATCGCGACCGTTCTGCTGAGAGGTGTAGGGACATGTGAGACGAAAGATCGTGCCATGAGTAGCAAGCAGGGTGCGAGCGGCGCGGTTTTTCCATTGTCGGTTTGAAGGGCATGGATAGTTCTACCAAACTGGGTGGAGACAAAGGAAAAGAAAGATGTTAAGGTGGTGGAGACGTCGGATTTACGGCGTAGAGGGAAAGTCCACACAAAATGCGAATAATCATCCAATATCACAAGATATTAGAGAAAACCAGAATTACTCGGAATTGGAGAAGTCCACACATCACTATGAATTAATTGAAACGGAAAAGATGCTACACTGGAGGATGAACTAAAGGGAAGACGAACATGTTTGCCTAGGCGACATGCTTCACAAGAATGAGACTCTGTCTTATTACAAGAAAAAGAAAATCCTTGCATTATTTGGCGAAGTGTGGTGGAACTAGGGTGTCCGAGGCGCGCGTGCCAAAGGTCGACACCGGCGGACAGGTCGAGGTGGCTGGAGGCGGTGGAGGACTGCTGAACATGGTAGAGGGCATCGTCGGGGCTGTCACATCGGTGGAGGAGCATTCGAGTACGACCATCCTTCACAGAAAAACTGACACCGTCAAATTCAACGGTCACAGAGTTATCACGAGCAAGACGTTTAACCAGCAACTAGATTCTAAATAAGAGAGGGAGAGACTGAAAGTATAGAGATGGTAAACCTAGAGGGGGGTAGGTTTCTACAAGTTTTAATTCTTTCTTTGCAATATTAGGCTTTGCGGAATATAAAGGTGAGCCTAATGCAAACTAGGTGAAGCAACCTATATGAGGATACAACTAACTCGAGCACGAAGGCTCTCACGAGGCGGTTAAATCACAAGTAAGGAGTTCGGTTAGAGATAACCGATAGCACGCGGAGACGAGGATGTATTCCCGTGTTCCCTTGCTTTGCAACAAGGTACGTCACGTTTGGAGGGGTGGAGGTCCCACGAAGGATTCCCCACGCCACGAAGGCTCACCCTAATCTCCGGAGCCTATCCCACGAAGCAATAGCTCACTCACTTGTGGTAGACTTTGAGGTAGCCTCCAAACCTTCACAATCTTGCCCGGAGCAAATCCACTGCCCGGATGCTTCCGGACTCCTCTTGCCCACCTAGGGTTTCCAAGAAATCCTAGGAAGCAAGCTTCTCGATGAATACAAGGGGGAATGAGATTTGGCTTGGTAGAACAGTAGATCGGGTCCTCCTCTAACGATTCCCCGGAGGGATTTAAGTTTGGGTGGAGGAGGAGGTAGATCTGAGGCTTTTGGTGTTTCTAGCAAAGGAGTAAGAGAGAGAGAGCTCAAGAACAGCTTGTAGTGTAGTGCCTAACTGTTCAGAGGTAGGAGAAGGCCTATTTATAGTGTTCTTAGAAATATGGCCGTTGGTCATTTGCCACCTCAGCTTTTTCCTCGAGAATCCCGGTTGACCGGGCCACAGACTGGACAGCCCGGTGGTGAGGCCGGTCGGACCGGACCACCGACCGGACACCCGTTGCATCGTCCTAGAGCTCCTCCGGTTGGCGGTCGGTTGGCGCCCGGTTGGCGACCGGTCGACCGGGCCGTGCGCCGGACACGCCGGTCAGTAGGCCGGTTGACCGGTCGGCAACTGGATTTGCTATGTTCTCGTGTGGAGCCCGGTTGGCGGCCGGTCGACCGGGTCGTGCGCCGGACTTGCCCCGGTTGGCGATCGGTGGACCGAGCTGTGCGCCGGAGTGGCCGGTTGCTGGCCCGGTTGGACCGGGCTGCAGACCGGATTTCTGCTGTAGACCCCTTTTCGTTTGTTGTTGAAGTGGGGGGTCTCCTTTAGCCTTCTTGTTCCTTTGATACACCATTTATGCCTCATTGCCTAATACCTGAGATTATCCTTACAAACATATTAGGCCAAATACTCTAGCACGGTGTCATTGTTACCAAAATAATGGATAAGGGTAAAATACCCTTACAATCTCCCCCTTTTGGTATACGATGACAAACCGAGCTAGAGTCACAAATAGATATTATGATAAGCTCTAAACCTTGATTCCATATAGATATTACGACAGCTCCCCCATAATGTGTGCACTTGGAGAATTTGCGTTTGAATGCAAAGTGCACCATTTGTGGAACATGAGAAGCTCCCCCAATATCTTTAGGAAACAAGCATGGTATGGAGATGTGCATATCAAGATATATAAGCATAGCACACATAATCATCCTAACATAGAGTAGCACACATAATAGTCGTCCATACACATCCATACACGAATTATTGGAAGTAGCAAATGGTTCTTGAAAACTCAAAGCAAATAAGCACAAGCCATATAAAATCCAAATAAAGCAACTCCCATGGCTTGTGGCAATCAAAGAACCCCGTGGTCCTAGACTCTACTCTCTTCTCCCCCTTTGGCATCGGAACACCAAAAAGGCGAAGAAAAGAGGAGAGATGATATCGCACCCATCAGTAGAACTCATGCCCGGTCGACCAGGAGCTCTCGCCATCTCCGCGTGCTGCCGCATCACCCTCATCCTCATCACCATCATCATCAGCAGGGGTACGAGCACGAGCAGTACTAGGAGGGAGGGCACCATGAGCGTACACGGAGAAGTCGAAGTTCTGGATCATCTCATCGGTAAGGAGAGGCATCTCCCACTGAGGTGCTACCACGGGCTCCATCTCGGGTCCGGAAGGAGGAACAGGGTGGTTTCGTGAGGCCATGAACTCATTCTGGCGCCTCCGTGTCTCCTGGTTCACAGTAAGGCTCTGATGTGCAATATCATTGGTGTTCTTGCACATTTGCCACATGCTGGAGAAGAAGCGAGCGGCACCATGCTTGGAGCGCCGAGAGTAGCTGGAGCTAGCATCATGATCATGGTGTTCCTTGGAACGGCGCTCAGTGGAGGGCATCATGGAGGGAACGTCCGGACGAGTGGCCTCCTGAATGGGTATCCTGAATGGGTCCATGATGACTCTTTCACCAAGAACGTTGAGAGGAGCGGGAACAATGTAGTTGATGAGCCGCTGAACATGCGAGCATAGTTGGGAGTCATGCGGTCCATAATCGCACGCTTCGAGTTCACGAGTGGATAAGATCACAGCCATCAATCTTCCTTACCCTGTCAGGATGACAATAGTACATCAGATTGAGGTGATAATTCCGGACTTCACTTGTGTCGCCAGACTTGCTGATGAGGCTTTCACGGAACATCTTGGCGAGGACAAGGTATGAGTAATACATCCCAGAGATAGTGGGAGGTCCAGGTGTAGGGTTTGCAGGATAGCAGAAGGAGATGTCACCCTTAGTAAGCTTAGACCGTGAATGAATCTTGTACCCTGGAGCACTATCACCACCACAACCCATGGCTGCACGGAACTGAGAGTAGGTGCATGAGTACTTTTCCTTGCCAGTCATCCAGGTGATGGTGCGGTCCTCATCATCATGGAAGAAAACGGTGCAGTGGAACTGACGGACTAGGAGAGGACAGAAGGTAGGATCCTCTTGGTGATCATCAGGATTCAGGCACACAAGGTCATACAAGCCCATACCCTTCAAGGTTTCAACCACAAAGCGGTACTTTGTGGCTTCATGCAAGGCAAGCTCTTCAGGATTGATGGCCTTGGGCGATACAATATCACCATTCTTCATAAACTCATGAGAATCATAGTAACCATCCCATAGGGCTGCTTGTGTCTTGGTCCAGAAGAACTTGTCCCCACGAAGGTAAGTCCGTTGCTCAAAGCGATACGGATTCACGGTCCTCATTTCCTGCAACTCAACACGGTTTGCATTCCCAACGTTGAAAGTTGGCACTATTTCATCATCCTCTTGGGCGGCATTCTTATCCTTTTTCTTGCCACCAACAGACTTGGTTCTACCCCCAGTTGAGCTGCCAATGTCAGTACCCTGAGGAATGCGACTGCTAAAACGGCGGGGAGGATCAGCGGTCCTTCCTCTCTTGGAAACATTGCCACGTGCCTCACCACTCCAACTACCTGTGAATGAGAAGATAGAGCAGGATAGCAGTGGGGTAAGTGTACATGTCATTGATACGTCTCCAATGTATCGATAATTTCTTATGTTCCATGCCACATTATTGATGATATCTACATGTTTTATGCATACTTTATGTCATATTTATGCGTTTTCCGGAACTAACCTATTGACAAGATGCCGAAGGGCCAGTTCTTTGTTTTACTCGCTGTTTTTGGTTCCGAAATCCTAGTAAGGAAATATTCTCGGAATCGGACGAAATCAACGCCCAGCATCTTAGAATCCCCGGGAGCTTCCAGAACACCCGAGAGCCGCCAGAGAGGGGCCACAGGGGGCCCACACATGGTGGCGGCGCAGCCCAGGAGGGGGGCGCGCCGCCCTAGTGTCTGGTGGCCCCAGACCCCCTCCAAGGCTGCCCTTCCGCCTACTTAAGGTCTCCGTCACGAAAACCATATCACGTTCGACGAAACCAGAGAAAACCTTCCAGAGCCGCCGCCATCGCGAAGCCAAGATCTGGGGGACAGGAGTCTCTGTTCCGGCACGCCGCCGGGACGGGGAAGTTCCCCCGGAAGGCTCCTCCATCGACACCACCGCCATCTGCATCAACGCTGCTGTCTCCCATGAGGAGGGAGTAGTTCTCCATCGAGGCTCGGGGCTGTACCGGTAGCTATGTGGTTAATCTCTCTCCGATGTACTTCAATACAATAATCTCATGAGCTGCCTTACATGATTGAGATTCATATGATGATGCTTGTAATCTAGATGTCATTATGCTAGTCAAGTGGGTTTTACTTATGTGATCTCCGGAGACTCCTTGTCCCACGTGTGTAAAGGTGACGAGTGTGTGCACCGTGTGGGTCTCTTAGGCTATATTTCACAGAATACTTATTCAACGTTATGAATGGCATAGTGAAGTGCTTATTTATATCCCTTTATGATTGCAATGTGTTTTGTATCACAATTTATCCGTGTGCTACTCTAGTGATGTTATTAAAATAGTTTATTCCTCCCGCACGGTGTAATGGTGACGAGTGTGTGCATCGTGTAGTACTTGGCGTAGGCTATGATTGTGATCTCTTGTAGATTATGAAGTTAACTATTTCTATGATGGTATTGATGTGATCTATGCCTCCTTTCGTAGTGTGAAGGTGACGAGTGTGCATGCTATGTTAGTACTTGGTTTAGTTGTGTTGATCTGTCATGCACTCTAAGGTTATTTAAACATGAATATCGAATATTGTGGAGCTTGTTAACTCCGGCATTGAGGGTTTGTGTAATCCTACACAGTAAGTGGTGTTCATCATCCAACAAGAGAGTGTAGAGTCTAGCATTTATCTATTTATTCTGTTATGTGATCAATGTTGAGATTGTCCACTAGTGAAAGTATGATCCCTAGGCCTTGTTCCTAAATACTGCTATCGCTGCTTGTTTACTGTTTTACTGCATCTCTACTGTCCGCAATATTACCACCATCAACCACACGCCAGTCCTGGGCAAAGCACTTTTCTGGCGCCGTTACTACTGCTCATATATATTCATACCACCTGTATTTCACTATCTCTTCGCCGAACTAGTGCACCTATTAGGTGTGTTGGGGACACAAGAGACTTCTTGCTTTGTGGTTGCAGGGTTGCATGAGAGGGATATCTTTGACCTCTTCCTCCCTGAGTTCGATAAACCTTGGGTGATCCACTTAAGGGAAACTTGCTGCTGTTCTACAAACCTCTGCTCTTGGAGGCCCAACACTGTCTACAAGAATAGAAGCACCCGTAGACATCAGGCACTTTTCTGGCGCCGTTGCCGGGGAGGAAAGGTAAAAGGCACTCATACTCCGGTCCCAGGTAAAAGTACTTTTTTGGCACCATTGTGTGAGTGTTCGAAGCTATTTCCTTTAGATCCTGCAATTGCATCTTTTTGTTTCTTGTTTACACTAGTTTGGCATAATGGACAACAATGAGCTTCTTATTCTATTTCCTGATTTAAGACATGGATGGTTTGATGCGAAAATTAAAAAACCCATGGAACATATTAGTATGAACACTTTGAATACCATTGTTGCTAATGATATGGAAAATTCTAAGCTTGGGGAAGCTGGTTTTGATGAGTATGATCTTTTTAGTCCCCCAAGCATTGAGGAGAAAATTTACTTTGATGATACTTTGCCTCCCATATATGATGATTATAATGATAGTAGTCTTTTAGTACACTTTGTTATGGAGGATAAATTTGATTATGATTACAATATGCCTCCTATATTTGATGATGACAATAATAATGATAGCTACTTTGTTGAATTTGCTCCCACTATTACTAATAAAATTGATTATGCTTATGTTGGGAGTAGTAATAATTTTATGCATGAGACTCATGATAAGAATGCTTTATGTGATAGTTATATTGTTGAGTTTGCTCATGATGCTACTGAAAGTTATTATGAGATAGGAAAATATGGTTGTAGAAATTTTCATGTTACTAAAATGCCTCTCTATGTGCTGAAATTTTTGAAGCTACACTTGTTCTATCTTCCTATGCTTGTTACTTTGCTCCTCATGAACTTGTTTATTTACAAGATACCTTTTCATAGGAAGCATGTTAGACTTAAATTTATTTTGAATTTGCCTCTTGATGCTCTCTTTTGCTTCAAATACTATCTCTTGCGAGTGCATCATTAAAACTGCTGAGCCCATCTTAATGGCTATAAAGAAAGAACTTCTTGGGAGATAACCCATGTGTTTATTTTACTACAGTAATTTTGTTTTTTATTTTGAGTCTTGGAAGTTGTTACTACTGTATCAACCTCCCCTTATCTTATTTTTATCTCATTGTTGTGCCAAGTAAAGTCTTTGATAGTAAGGTTCATACTAGATTTGGATTACTGCGCAGAAACAGATTTCTTGCTGTCACGAATCTGGGCCTAATTCTCTGTAGGTAACTCAGAAAATTATGCCAATTTACGTGAGTTATCCTCAGATATGTACGCAACTTTCATTCAATTTGAGCATTTTCATTTGAGCAAGTCTGGTGCCTCAATAAAAATCTTCTTTACGGACTGTTCTGTTTTGATAGATTCTGCCTTTTATTTCACATTGCTTCTTTTGCTATGTTGGATGGATTTCTTTGTTCCATTGACTTCCAGTAGCTTTGGGCAATGTACAGAAGTGTTAAGAATGATTGTGTCACCTCTGAATATGTGAATTTTTGATTATGCACTAACCCTCTAATGAGTTTGCTTTGAGTTTGGTGTGGAGGAAGTTTTCAAGGGTCAAGAGAGGAGGATGATATACTATGATCAAGAAGAGTGAAAGCTCTAAGCTTGGGGATGCCCCGGTGGTTCACCCCTGCATATTTCAAGAAGACTCAAGCGTCTAATCTTCATCGACAACTTATCAGGTTTCTTCTCTTGAAACTATATTTTTATTCGGTCACATCTTATGTACTTTACTTGGAGCGTCTGTGTGCTTTTTTTTTGTTATTTTAATTCTCTGAATAAATACATGCTTGTGTGGGAGAGAGACACGCTCCGCTGTTGCATATGGACAAATATGTCCTTAGGCTTTACTCATAGCATTCATGGCGAAGGTTGAATCTTCTTCGTTTAATTGTTATATGGTTGGAATCGGGAAATGCTGCATGTAGTAATTCTAAAATGTCTTGAATAATTTGATACTTGGCAATTGTTGTGCTCATGTTTAAGCTCTTGCATCATATACTTTGCACCCATTAATGAAGAAATACATAGAGCTTGCTAAAATTTGGTTTGCAGAATTGGTCTCTCTAAGGTCTAGATAATTTCTAGTAAAGAGTTTGAACAACAAGGAATACGGTGTAGAGTCTTATAATGTTTACAATATGTCTTTTATGTGAGTTTTGCTGCACCGGTTCATCCTTGTGTTTGTTTCAAATAACCTTGCTAGCCTAAACCTTGTATCGAGAGGGAATACTTCTCATGCATCCAAAATCCTTGAGCCAACCACTATGCCATTTGTGTCCACCATACCTACCTACTACATGGTATTTCTCCGCCATTTCAAAGTAAATTGCTTGAGTGCTACCTTTAAATAATTCAAAATTTATCACCTCTGATTTGTGTCAATGTTTTATAGCTCATGAGGAAGTATGTGGTGTTTATCTTTCATTCTTGTTGGGCAACTTTCACCAATGGACTAGTGGCTTCATCCGCTTATCCAATAATTTTGCAAAAAGAGCTGACAATGGGATTCCCAGTCCCAAATTAATTAACCTAAATAGACACTCCTCCATGGTATGTGATTGTTGGACGGCACCCGAAGGATTCGGTTAGCCATGGCTTGAGAAAGCAAAGGTGGGGAGGAGTGTCATCATAATAAAACTAAAATAAAAAGGCACTCCTTCATGGTATGAGATTGTTGGCGGGCACCCGAGGATTCGAGTTAGCCATGGTTTGTGAAAGAAAGGTTGGAAGGAGTGCCACCCAAAAATAAAAATATTTCATGGGAGCCGCTCTTTGAAGGTTTGTCTGGCAAGGGGGTTAGAGTGCCCACTACCATTCGTTGACAACAACAAACACCTCTCAAAATTTTACTTTTATGCTCTCTTTATGTTTTCAAAACCAAAGCTCTAGCACAAATATAGCAATCAATGCTTCCCTCTGCGAAGGGCCTTTCTTTTACTTTTATGATTGAGTCAGTTCACCTATCTCTCTCCACCTCAAGAAGCAAACACTTGTGTGAACTGTGCATTGATTCCTACATACTTGCATATTGCACTTGTTATATTACTCTGTGTTGACAATTATCCATGAGATATACATGTTATAAGTTGAAAGCAACCGCTGAAACTTAATCTTCCTTTGTGTTGCTTCAATACCTCTACTTTGATTTATTGCTTTATGAGTTAACTCTTATGCAAGACTTATTGATGCTTGTCTTGAAAGTACTATTCATGAAAAGTCTTTGCTTTATGATTCAGTTGTTTACTCATGTCATTACCATTGTTTTGATCGCTGCATTCATTACATGTGTTTACAATAGTATGATCAAGGTTATGATGGCATGTCACTCCGGAAATTATCTTTGTTATCGTTTACCTGCTCGGGACGAGCAGGAACTAAGCTTGGGGATGCTGATACGTCTCCAACGTATCGATAATTTCTTATGTTCCATGCCACATTATTGATGATATATACATGTTTTATGCATACTTTATGTCATATTTATGCGTTTTCCGGAACTAACCTATTGACAAGATGCCGAAGGGCCAGTTGCTGTTTTCTGCTGTTTTTGGTTCCAGAAATCCTAGTAAGGAAATATTCTCGGAATCGGATGAAATCAACGCCCAGGCATCTTAGAATCCCCCGGAGCTTCCGAACACCCGAGAGCCGCCGGAGAGGGGCCACGGGGGCCCACACATGGTGGCGGCGCGGCCCGGAGAGGGCGCACCGCCCTAGTGTCCGGTGGCCCCGGACCCCTCCGAGGCTGCCCTTCCGCCTACTTAAGGTCTCCGTCGCGAAAACCCTATCACGTTCGAGGAAACCGGAGAAAACCTTCCCGAGCCGCCGCCATCGTGAAGCCAAGATCCGGGGACAGGAGTCTCCGTTCCGGCACGCCGCCGGGACGGGGAAGTGCCCCCGGAAGGCTCCTCCATCGACACCACCGCCATCCGCATCAACGCTGCTCGTCTCCCATGAGGAGGAGTAGTTCTCCATCGAGGCTCGGGGCTGTACCGGTAGCTATGTGGTTAATCTCTCTCCTATGTACTTCAATACAATAATCTCATGAGCTGCCTTACATGATTGAGATTCATATGATGATGCTTGTAATCTAGATGTCATTATGCTAGTCAAGTGGGTTTTACTTATGTGATCTCCGGGAGACTCCTTGTCCCACGTGTGTAAAGGTGACAATGTGTGCACCGTGTGGGTCTCTTAGGCTATATTTCACAGAATACTTATTCAACTGTTATGAATGGCATAGTGAAGTGCTTATTTATATCCCTTTATGATTGCAATGTGTTTTGTATCACAATTTATCTGTGTGCTACTCTAGTGATGTTATTAAAGTAGTTTATTCCTCCTGCACGGTGTAATGGTGACAGCGTGTGCATCGTGTAGTACTTGGCGTAGGCTATGATTGTGATCTCTTGTAGATTATGAAGTTAACTATTTCTATGATGGTATTGATGTGATCTATGCCTCCTTTCGTAGTGTGAAGGTGACAGTGTGCATGCTATGTTAGTACTTGGTTTAGTTGTGTTGATCTGTCATGCACTCTAAGGTTATTTAAACATGAATATCGAATATTGTGGAGCTTGTTAACTCCGGCATTGAGGGTTCGTGTAATCCTACACGGTAAGTGGTGTTCATCATCCAACAAGAGAGTGTAGAGTCTAGCATTTATCTATTTATTCGTTATGTGATCAATGTTGAGAGTGTCCACTAGTGAAAGTATGATCCCTAGGCCTTGTTCCTAAACATCGCTATCGCTGCTTGTTTACTTGTTTTACTGCATCTCTATCGTCCGCAATATTACCACCATCAACCACACGCCGATCCTGGGCAAAGCACTTTTTCGGCGCCGTTACTACTGCTCATATATATTCATACCACCTGTATTTCACTATCTCTTCGCCGAACTAGTGCACCTATTAGGTGTGTTGGGGACACAAGAGACTTCTTGCTTTGTGGTTGCAGGGTTGCATGAGAGGGATATCTTTGATCTCTTCCTCCCTGAGTTCGATAAACCTTGGGTGATCCACTTAAGGGAAACTTGCTGCTGTTCTACAAACCTCTGTGATACGTCTCCAACGTATCGATAATTTCTTGTGTTCCATGCCACATTATTGATGTTATCTACATGTTTTATGCACACTTTATGTCATATTCGTGCATTTTCTGGAACTAACCTATTAACAAGATGCCGAAGTGCCGGTCCTCGTTTTCTCGCTGTTTTTGGTTTCGTAAATCCTAGTAACGAAATATTCTCGAATCGGACGAAATCAACGCCAAAGTTCCTATTTTCATCTGAAGCATCCGGAACACCCGGAAGGACCGGAGGGGGGCCACAGGGCCACCAAACCCTAGGCCCGGCGCGGCCGGAGGGGGGGCCGCGCCGCCCTATGGTGTGGCCCCCCGTCAGCCCTCCCGCGCCGCCTCTTCGCCTATATAAAGCCCCCGGATCAGAAAACCCGATACCAATTGACGAAACACACGTAAACCCGCCGGAGCCGCCGCCATCGCGAAGCCAAGATCCGGGGGACAGGATCTCCGTTCCGGCACCCCGCCGGAGCGGGGAAGTGCCCCCGGAAGGCTTCTCCATCGACACCGCTGCCATCTCCACCGCCATCTTCATCACCGCTGCTCGCTCCCATGAGGAGGGAGTAGTTCTCCATCGAGGCTCGGGGCTGTACCGGTAGCTATGTGGTTCATCTCTCTCCTATGTAGTTCAATACAATAATCTCATGAGCTGCCTTACATGATTGAGATTCATATGATGATGCTTGTAATCTAGATGTCATTATGCTAGTCAAGTGGGTTTTACTTATGTGATCTCCGGAGACTCCTCGTCCCACGTGTGTAAAGGTGACGAGTGTGTGCACCGTGTGGGTCTCTTAGGCTAGATTTCACAGAATACTTACTCATTGAATGGCATAGTGAGGTGCTTATTTATATCTCTTTAAGATTGCAGCATGTTGTATCACAATTTATCCATGTGCTACTCTAGTGATTTGTTATTAAAGTAGTTTATTCCTCCCGCATGTGTGCAAAGGTGACAAGTGCGTGCACCGTGTTAGTACTTGGTTTATGCTATGATCATGATCTCTTGTAGATTATGGAGTTAACTATTGCTATGATAATATTGATGTGATCTATTCCTCCTACATATGCATGAAGGTGACAAGTGTGCATGCTATGCTAGTACTTGGTTTAGTAGCGTTGATCTATCTTACACTAAAGGTTACTAAAACATGAGCATTATTGTGGAGCTTGTTAACTCCGGCATTGAGGGTTCGTGTAATCCTACGCAATGTGTTCATCATCCAACAAAAGTGTAGAGTATGCATTTATCTATTCTGTTATGTGATCAATGTTGAGAGTGTCCACTAGTGAAAGTGTAATCCCTAGGCCTTGTTCCTAAATACTGCTGAGTTACTACTGCTTGTTTACTACTGCTGCGTTACCACTACTGCGTTACTACTGCTTGTTTACTGTTTTACTGCGTTACTACTGCTGCAATACCACCACCATCAACTACACGCCAAGCACTTTTCCGGCACCGTTGCTACTGCTCATATATATTCATACCACCCGTATTTCACTATCTCTTCGCCGAACTAGTGCACCTATTTGGTGTGTTGGGGACACAAGAGACTTCTTGCTTTGTGGTTGCGGGGTTGCATGAGAGGGATATCTTTGACCTCTTCCTCCCCGAGTTCGATAAACCTTGGGTATCCACTTAAGGGAAACTTGCTGCTGTTCTACAAACCTCTCGCTCTTGGAGGCCCAACACTGTCTACAGGAAAGGAGGGGAACGTAGACATCAAGCACTTTTCCGGCGCCGTTGCCGGGGAGGAAAGGTAAAAGGCTCTCATACTACGGTCTCGTGTAAAGTATTTTTCCGGCGCCGTCGTGTGTGTGCTCAAAGCTATTTCCTTTAGATCCTGCAATTGCATCTTGTTGTTTCTTGTTTACACTAGTTTGGCATAATGTACAAGAGTGAGCTTCTTATTCTATTTCCTGATTTAAAACATGGATTGTTTGATGCGAAAATTAAAAAACCTATGAAATCTTCTTTGCATGCTGGTAGTAATATTAGTATGAACGCTTTGAACACCATTGTTGATAATGATATAGAAAGTTCTAAGCTTGGGGAAGCTGGTTTTCATGATATTTTTAGTCCCCCAAGCATTGAGGAGAAAATTTTCTTTAATGATACTTTGCCTCCTATTTCTGATGATTATAATGATAGTGGTCTTTTGATGCCACTTACTGCTGAGAGTAAATTTTGTTGTGATTATACTATGCCTCCTACACTTGATGAGAATAATAATGATAGCTACTTTGTTGAATTTGCTCCCGCTACTACTAATAAAATTGATTATGCTTATGTGGAGAGTAATAATTTTATGCATGAGACTCATGATAAGAATGCTTTATGTGATAGTTATATTGTTGAGTTTGCTCATGATGCTACTGAAAGTTATTATGAGAGAGGAAAATATGGTTGTAGAAATTTTCATGTTACTAAAATGCCTCTCTATGTGCTGAAATTTTTGAAGCTATACTTGTTTTATCTTCCTATGCTTGTTACTTTGCTCCTCATGAACTTGTTTATTTACAAGATTCCTATGCATAGGAAGCATGTTAGACTTAAATGTGTTTTTAATTTGCCTCTTGATGCTCTCTTTTGCTTCAAATACTATTTCTTGCGAGTGCATCATAAAAACTCGCTGAGCCCATCTTAATGGCTAAAAAGAAAGAACTTCTTGGGAGATAACCCATGTGCTATTTTGCTACAGTACTTTATTTTATATTTGTGTCTTGGAAGTTGTTTACTACTGTAGCAACCTCTCCTTATCTTAGTTTTGTGTTTCGTTGTGCCAAGTAAAGTCGTTGATAGAAAAGTAAGTACTAGATTTGGATTACTGCGCAGTTCCAGATTTCTTTGCTGTCACGAATCTGAGCCCACTGCCCTGCAGGAAGCTCATAAAATTATGCCAATTTACGTGCATGATCCTCAGATATGTACGCAACTTTCATTCAATTTGAGCATTTTCATTTGAGCAAGTCTGGTGGCCTAATAAAATCCATCTTTACGGACTGTTCTGTTTTGACAGATTCTGCCTTTTATTTCGCATTGCCTCTTTTGCTATGTTGGATGAATTTCTTTGATCCATTGATGTCCAGTAGCTTTATGCAATGTCCAGAAGTGTTAAGAATGATTGTGTCACCTCTGAACATGTTAATTTTTATTGTCCACTAACCCTCTAATGAGTTGTTTCGAGTTTGGTGTGGAGGAAGTTTTCAAGGGTCAAGAGAGGAGGATGATATACTATGATCAAGGAGAGTGAAACCTCTAAGCTTGGGGATGCACCCGGTGGTTCACCCCTGCATATATCAAGAAGACTCAAGCTGTCTAAGCTTGGGGATGCCCAAGGCATCCCCTTCTTCATCGACAACATTATCGAGTTCCTCCCCTGAAACTATATTTTTATTCCATCACATCTTATGTGCTTTTTCTTGGAGCGTCTGTTTGTTTGCTTTTGTTTTTGTTTTTGTTTGAATAAATTGGATTACATCATGCTTGTGTGGGAGAGAGACACGCTCCGCTGATTCGTATGAACACATGTGTTCTTAGCTCATAATATTCATGGCGAAGTTTCCTCTTCGTTAAATTGTTATATGGTTGGAATTGGAAAATGATACATGTAGTAATTGCTATAAATGTCTTGGGTGATGTGATACTTGGCAATTGTTGTGCTCATGTTTAAGCTCTTGCATCATATACTTTGCACCTACTAGTGAAGAAATACATAGAGCATGCTAAAATTTGGTTTGCATAATTGGTCTCTCTAAAGTCTAGATAATTTCTAGTATTGAGTTTTGAACAACAAGGAAGACGGTGTAGAGTCTTATAATGTTTTCAATATGTCTTTTATGTGAGTTTTGCTGTACCGGTTCATCCTTGTGTTTGTTTCAAATAAGCCTTGCTAGCCTAAACCTTGTATCGAGAGGGAATACTTCTCGTGCATCCAAAATACTTGAGCCAACCACTATGCCATTTGTGTCCACCATACCTACCTATACTACATGGTATTTTTCCGCCATTCCAAAGTATATTGCTTGAGTGCTACCTTTAAAATTCCATCATTCACCTTTGCAATATATAGCTCATGGGACAAATAGCTTAAAAACTATTGTGGTATTGAATATGTAATTATGCACTTTATCTCTTATTAAGTTGCTTGTTGTGCGATAACCATGTTTATCGGGGAACGCCATCAACTCATTGTTGAATTTCATGTGAGTTGCTATGCATGTTCGTCTTGTCCGAAGTAAGGGCGATCTACACCGAGTTGAATGGTTTGAGCATGCATATTGTGAGAGAAGAACATTGGGCCGCTAACTAAAGCCATGATTCATGGTGGAAGTTTCAGTTTTGGACAAACATCCTCAAATCTCTAATGAGAAAAGAATTAATTGTTGTCAAATGCTTAAAGCATTAAAAGAGGAGTCCATTATCTCGTTGTCTATGTTGTCCCGGTATGGATGTCTAAGTTGAGAATAATCAAAAGCGAGAAATCCAAATGCGAGCTTTCTCCTTAGACCTTTGTACAAGCGGCATAGAGGTACCCCTTTGTGAAACTTGGTTAAAGCATATGTATTGCGGTGATAATCCAGGTAGTCCAAGCTAATTAGGACAAGGTGCGGGCACTATTAGTACACTATGCATGAGGCTTGCAACTTATAAGATATAATTTACATGATGCATATGCTTTATTACTACCGTTGACAAAATTGTTTCATGATTTCAAAATCAAAGCTCTAGCACAAATATAGCAATCGATGCTTTTCCTCTATGGAGGACCATTCTTTTACTTTCATTGTTGAGTCAGTTCACCTATTTCTCTCCATCTCAAGAAGCAAACACTTGTGTGAACTGTGCATTGATTCTTACATATTTGCATATTGCATTTGTTATATTGCTTTGCATTGACAATATCCATGAGATATACATGTTACAAGTTGAAAGCAACCGCTGAAACTTAATCTTCTTTTGTGTTGCTTCAATACCTTTACTTTGAATTATTACTTTATGAGTTAACTCTTATGCAAGACTTATTGATGCTTGTCTTGAAGTGCTATTCATGAAAAGTCTTTGCTATATGATTCAGTTGTTTACCCATGTCATATACATTGTTTTGATCGCTGCATTCACTACATATGCTCTACAAATAGTATGATCAAGTTTATGATGGCATGTCACTCCGTAAATTATCTTTGTTATCGTTTTACTCCGCTCGGGACGAGCAGTAACTAAGCTTGGGGATGCTGATACGTCTCCAACGTATCGATAATTTCTTGTGTTCCATGCCACATTATTGATGTTATCTACATGTTTTATGCACACTTTATGTCATATTCGTGCATTTTCTCGGAACTAACCTATTAACAAGATGCCGAAGTGCCAGCCTCGTTTTCTCGCTGTTTTTGGTTTCAGAAATCCTAGTAACGAAATATTCTCGAATCGGACGAAATCAACGCCAAAGTTCCTATTTTCATCGGAAGCATCCGTAACACCCGGAAGGACCGAGAGGGGGCCACGGGGCCACCAAACCCTAGGCCGGCGCGGCCGGAGGGGGCCGCGCCGCCCTATGGTGTGGCCCCCCTGTCAGCCCTCCTCGCGCCGCCTCTTCGCCTATATAAAGCCCCCGGATCAGAAAACCCGATACCAATTGGACGAAACACACGTAAACCTGCCGCAGCCGCCGCCATCGCGAAGCCAAGATCCGGGGACAGGATCTCCGTTCCGGCACCCTGCCGGAGCGGGGAAGTGCCCCCGAAGGCTTCTCCATCGACACCGCTGCCATCTCCACCGCCATCTTCATCACCGCCGCTGCTCCCATGAGGAGGGAGTAGTTCTCCATCGAGGCTCGGGGCTGTACCGGTAGCTATGTGGTTCATCTCTCTCCTATGTAGTTCAATACAATAATCTCATGAGCTGCCTTACATGATTGAGATTCATATGATGATGCTTGTAATCTAGATGTCATTATGCTAGTCAAGTGGGTTTTACTTATGTGATCTCCGGAGACTCCTCGTCCCACGTGTGTAAAGGTGACAGTGTGTGCACCGTGTGGGTCTCTTAGGCTAGATTTCACAGAATACTTACTCATTGAATGGCATAGTGAGGTGCTTATTTATATCTCTTTAAGATTGCAGCATGTTGTATCACAATTTATCCATGTGCTACTCTAGTGATTTGTTATTAAAGTAGTTTATTCCTCCCGCATGTGTGCAAAGGTGACAGTACGTGCACCGTGTTAGTACTTGGTTTATGCTATGATCATGATCTCTTGTAGATTATGGAGTTAACTATTGCTATGATAATATTGATGTGATCTATTCCTCCTACATATGCATGAAGGTGACAAGTGTGCATGCTATGCTAGTACTTGGTTTAGTAGCGTTGATCTATCTTACACTAAAGGTTACTAAAACATGAGCATTATTGTGGAGCTTGTTAACTCCGGCATTGAGGGTTCGTGTAATCCTACGCAATGTGTTCATCATCCAACAAAAGTGTAGAGTATGCATTTATCTATTCTGTTATGTGATCAATGTTGAGAGTGTCCACTAGTGAAAGTGTAATCCCTAGGCCTTGTTCCTAAATACCGCTGAGTTACTACCGCTTGTTTACTACTGCTGCGTTACTACTCGTTGCGTTACTACGCTTGTTTACTCGTTTCTATCGCGTTACTACTGCTGCAATACCACCACCATCAACTACACGCCAAGCACTTTTCTCGGCACCGTTGCTACTGCTCATACTATATTCATACCACTCGTATTTCACTATCTCTTCGCCGAACTAGTGCACCTATTTGGTGTGTTGGGGACACAAGAGACTTCTTGCTTTGTGGTTGCAGGGTTGCATGAGAGGGATATCTTTGACCTCTTCCTCCCTGAGTTCGATAAACCTTGGGTATCCACTTAAGGGAAACTTGCTGCTGTTCTACAAACCTCTGCTCTTGGAGGCCCAACACTGTCTACAGGAAAGGAGGGGGAACGTAGACATCACTCTGCTCTTGGAGGCCCAACACTGTCTACAAGAATAGAAGCACCCGTAGACATCAGTCATCAGTAAGAGGGAAGCCAAAAAGCATAGCATATATCCAAGTGTATTGATGAGATTGTGCGAAAACTGGGCAATCCGGTGCACAGGCCGGTCCAATCGGGCAGCAGACCGGACGAGCCGGTTGGCGACCGGTTGACCGGGCCGCACGCCGGGCCGGCCGGTTGAGCGGCCGATCGACCGGGCTGGTGACCGGATCTGTCGATTTGTGAAGTTTTGCCCAGAATTTCTACCACAAATTCATGCAAAAACTCATAAACTTGAATATAGACTATAGCAATAGAGTGGAGTAAGTGCATTGTGTTGTGAGACACTCTAAAGGCATGAGGACTTACAAACCCTAACCCTAACCCTAAAATTTCCCCAAATCTTGTCAAAAATTTGCAATGTGTGAGGGGGACTTGAGGATGGGGAGAAAGATAGATCACATTACCCGAAGACATGGTCCTCCTTGATCAAGAGAGCAAGAAGAACACTAGGTAGGGCTTGAAACCCAAGAACTCCAAGATTTC
>NC_061513.1:156239668-156288669 GCF_022539505.1 Lolium rigidum | reverse complement strand
AGTGGTCTTTTGGTGCCACCTACTATGGAGAGTAAATTTTGTTGTGATTATACTATGCCTCCTACACTTGATGAGAATAATAATGATAGCTACTTTGTTGAATTTGCTCCCACTACAACTAATAAAATTAATTATGCTTATGTGGAGAGTAATAATTTTATGCATGAGACTCATGATAAGAATGCTTTATGTGATAGTTATATTGTTGAGTTTGCTCATGTTGCTACTGAAAGTTATTATGAGAGAGGAAAATATGGTTGTAGAAATTTTCATGTTACTAAAACACCTCTCTATGTGCTGAAATTTTTGAAGCTACACTTGTTTTATCTTCCTATGCTTGTTACTTTGCTCTTCATGAACTTGTTTATTTACAAGATTCCTATGCATAGGAAGCATGTTAGACTTAAATTTGTTTTGAATTTGCCTCTTGATGCTCTCTTTTGCTTCACATACTATCTCCTGCGAGTGCATCATTAAAACTGCTGAGCCCATCTTAATGGCTATAAAGAAAGAACTTCTTGGGAGATAACCCATGTGTTATTTTGCTACAGTACTTTGTTTTATATTTGAGTCTTGGAAGTTGTTTACTACTGTAGCAACCTCTCCTTATCTTAGTTTTGAGTTTTGTAGTGCCAAGTAAAGTCTTTGATAGTAAAGTAAGTACTAGATTTGGATTACTGCGCAGTTCCAGATTTCTTTGCTGTCACGAATCTGGGTCTACCTCCCTGTAGGAAGCTCAGAAAATTAAGCCAATTTACGTGCATGATCCTCAGATATGTACGCAACTTTCATTCAATTTGAGCATTTTCGTTTGAGCAAGTCTGGTGGCCTAATAAAATCTATCTTTACGGACTGTTCTGTTTTGACAGATTCTGCCTTTTATTTCGCATTGCCTCTTTTGCTATGTTGGATGAATTTATTTGATCCATTAATGTCCAGTAGCTTTATGCAATGTCCAGAAGTGTTAAGAATGATTGTGTCACCTCTGAACATGTGAATTTTTATTATGCACTAACCCTATAATGAGTTGTTTCGAGTTTGGTGTGGAGGAAGTTTTCAAGGATCAAGAGAGGAGTATGATGCAATATGATCAAGGAGAGTGAAATCTCTAAGCTTGGGGATGCCCCGGTGGTTCACCCCTGCATATTATAAGAAGACTCAAGCGTCTAAGCTTGGGGATGCCCAAGGCATCCCCTTCTTCATCGACAACATTATCGGGTTCCTCCCCTGAAACTATATTTTTATTCCGTCACATCTTATGCACTTTGCTTGGAGCGTCGGTTTGTTTTTGTTTTTTGTTTTGTTTGAATAAAATGGATCCTAGCATTCACTTTATGGGAGAGAGACACGCTCCGCTGTAGCATATGGACAAATATGTCCTTAGGCTCTACTCATAGTATTCATGGCGAAGTTTCATCTTCGTTAAATTGTTATATGGTTGGAATTGGAAAATGCTACATGTAGTAACTCTAAAATGTCTTGGATAATTTGATACTTGGCAATTGTTGTGCTCATGTTTAAGCTCTTGCATCATATACTTTGCACCCATTAATGAAGAAATACTTAGAGCTTGCTAATTTGGTTTCCATATTTGGTTTCTCTAGAGTCTAGATAATATCTAGTATTGAGTTTTGAACAACAAGGAAGACGGTGTAGAATCTTATAATGTTTACAATATGTCTTTTATGTGAGTTTTGCTGTACCGTTCATCCTTGTGTTTGTTTCAAATAACCTTGCTAGCCTAAACCTTGTATCGAGAGGGAATACTTCTCATGCATCCCAAATACTTGAGCCAACCACTATGCCATTTGTGTCCACCATACCTACCTACTACATGGTATTTATCCGCCATTCCAAAGTAAATTGCTTGAGTGCTACCTTTAAAATTCCATCATTCACCTTTGCAATATATAGCTCATGGGACAAATAGCTTAAAAACTATTGTGGTATTGAATATGTACTTATGCATTTTATCTCTTATTAAGTTGCTTGTTGTGCGATAACCATGTTTCGGGGACGCCATCAACTATTCTTTGTTGAATATCATGTGAGTTGCTATGCATGTCCGTCTTGTCCGAAGTAAGAGAGATCTACCACCTTTATGGTTGGAGCATGCATATTGTGAGAGAAGAACATTGGGCCGCTAACTAAAGCCATGATTCATGGTGGAAGTTTCAGTTTTGGACACATATCCTCAATCTCATATGAGAATAATAATTGTTGCCACATGCTTATGCATTAAAGTGGAGTCCATTATCTGTTGTCCATGTTGTCCCGGTATGGATGTCTAAGTTGAGAATAATCAAAAGCGAGAAATCCAAAATGCGAGCTTTCTCCTTAGACCTTTGTACAGGCGGCATGGAGGTACCCCATTGTGACACTTGGTTAAAACATGTGCATTGCAAAGATCCGGTAGTCCAAGCTAATTAGGACAAGGTGCGGGCACTATTAGTATACTATGCATGAGACTTGCAACTTGTAAGATATAACTTTCATAACTCATATGCTTTATTACTACCGTTGACAAAATTGTTTCATGTTTTCAAAATAAAAGCTCTAGCACAAATATAGCAATCGATGCTTTCCTCTTTGAAGGACCATTCTTTTTACTTTTATGTTGAGTCAGTTCACCTATCTCTCTCCACCTCAAGAAGCAAACACTTGTGTGAACTGTGCATTGATTCCTACATACTTGCATATTGTACTTGTTATATTACTCTATGTTGACTATTATCCATGAGATATACATGTTACAAGTTGAAAGCAACCGCTGAAACTTAATCTTCCTTTGTGTTGCTTCAATACCTTTACTTTGATTTATTGCTTTATGAGTTAACTCTTATGCAAGACTTATTAATGCTTGTCTTGAAGTACTATTCATGAAAAGTCTTTGCTTTATGATTCACTTGTTTACTCATGTCATTACCATTGTTTTGATCGCTGCATTCACTACATATGTTTACAAATAGTATGATCAAGGTTATGATGGCATATCACTTCAGAAATTATCTTTGTTATCGTTTTACCTGCTCGGGACGAGCGAGAACTAAGCTTGGGGATGCTTGATACGTCTCCGACGTATCGATAATTTCTTATGTTCTATGCCATATTATTGATGATACCTACATGTTTTATGCACACTTTATGTCATATTCGTGCATTTTACGGAACTAACCTATTAACAAGATGCCGAAGTGCCAGTTCTCGTTTTCTGCTGTTTTTGGTTTCAGAAATCCTAGTAACGAAATATTCTCGGAATTGGACGAAATGAAGACCCGGGTTCCTATTTTCACCGGAAGCATCCGGAACACCCGGGAAGGACCAGAGGGGGGGCACTGGGCCCCCAGACCATAGGCCGGCGCGGCCCAGGCCCTGGCCGCGCCGCCATATGGTGTGGCCACCCCTTCGACCCTCCTGCGCCGCCTCTTCGCCTATATAAAGCCTCCGTCGCGAAACCCCTGATGCGAAAAACCACGATACGGAAAACCTTCCAGAGCCGCCGCCATCGCGAAGCCAAGATCCGGGGGACAGGAGTCTCTGTTCCGGCACCCTGCCGGAGCGGGGAAGTGCCCCCGGAAGGCTTCTCCATCGACACTGCTGCCATCTCCACCGCCATCTTCATCACCGCTGCTGCTCCCATGAGGAGGGAGTAGTTCTCCATCGAGGCTCGGGGCTGTACCGGTAGCTATGTGGTTCATCTCTCTCCTATATACTTCAATACAATAATCTCATGAGCTGCCTTACATGATTGAGATTCATATGATGATGCTTGTAATCTAGATGTCACTATGCTAGTCAAGTGAGTTTTACTTATGTGATCTCCGGAGACTCCTTGTCCCACATGTGTAAAGGTGACGAGTGTGTGCACCGTGTGGGTCTCTTAGGCTATATTTCACAGAATACTTATTCATCTGTTGAATGGCATAGTGAGGTGCTTATTTATATCTCTTTATGATTGCAATGTGTTTGTATCACAATTTATCTATGTGCTACTCTAGCAATGTTATTAAAGTAGTTTTATTCCTCCTCGCACGTGTGCAAAGGTGACAGATGTGTGCACCGTGTTAGTACTTGGTTTATGCTATGATCATGATCTCTTGTAGATTGCGAAGTTAACTATTGCTATGATAATATTGATGTGATCTATTCCTCCTACATATGCATGAAGGTGACGAGTGTGCATGCTATGTTAGTACTTGGTTTAGTCTTTTGATCTATCTTACACTAAAGGTTACTAAAATATGAGCATTATTGTGGAGCTTCTTAACTCCGGCATTGAGGGTTCGTGTAATCCTACGCAATGTGTTCATCATCCAACAAGAGTGTAGAGTATGCATTTATCTGTATCGTTATGTGATCAATGTTGAGAGTGTCCACTAGTGAAAGTCTAATCCCTAGGCCTTGTTCCTAAATACTGCTATCGCTGCTTGTTTACTTGTTTCTATTGCGTTACTACTCGCTGCGTTACTACTTGCTTGTTTACTTGTCCTGGGCAAAGCACTTTTCCGGTGCCGTTGCTACTACTTATTCATACCACTCGTATTTCACTATCTCTTCGCCGAACTAGTGCACCTATTAGGTGTGTTGGGGACACAAGAGACTTCTTGCTTTGTGGTTGCGGGGTTGCATGAGAGGGATATCTTTGACCTCTTCCTCCCTGAGTTCGATAAACCTTGGGTGATCCACTTAAGGGAAACTTGCTGCTGTTCTACAAACCTCTGCTCTTGGAGGCCCAACACTGTCTACAAGAATAGAAGCTCCCGTAGACATCAGTGATTCAAAAGTTCAGACATATCAGCTTGCTTCAAGTGTTGTTCAAAATTGTTACAAAAGATCTGACTGTTAGGAGTAAACCAGTAATGCACAAACTCATTGTCTGCTACCAAAATGCATTCATGAAAGGAAGATTCATAGCTAATGGAGTGATGATGTTGCAGGAAGTCCTCAAGGAAACCAAATACAAGAAACAACAGGGTGTGGTCTTGAAAAATGACTTTGAAAAAGCCTCTCGCAAAGTGAACTAGGATTTTCTCTTTGGTTGATGTAGAGACAAACACTTTAGTGACAACTAGCTTGCATGGATCAGAAATGATGCCTCTGATGGCACCTTGAGTTTTAAAATCAATGACAATGTTGGTAGCTTCAAAGGAGTGAGGCCGGGTGACCCTTTTCCCCCCCTCTTTATTCAATTTGGCAGTTAACTGTTTGACATAGGTATCCCCAATGGGCCTGCCGAAGATGGTACCCGGGTTTACTGAAGGCCCACAAGTCGAAGAATATGAAGTTCGGAAGCCCAATTAATTGTTAAGGAAAGATAGAGTTGTATTACGAAGGCAGAGATTTGTAACTTTACGGGTTGAACTCATAGAGTCTCCCGGAATCTGTAAACTTGTGTGATACGAAACCCTCGGCTCCGCCTCCTATATAAGGGGGAGCCGAGGGACAAAGAGAGGATCGAATCATTGTTAGCGCAACCCTAGTTTTCATAGTCAGTCGAGTACTTTTCCGGCTGAAACCCTCGAGATCTACTTGCCCTCTACTTCCAACTAAACCCTAGTCTACAATCCGTAGGCATTGACAAATTAATCCCTTGTCAATTGGCGCCGTCTGTGGGAATTAGAGGCGACAAGGAGCTGATCTCGATGGCACGTTCAAGATCGTCGACTTCTTCGGTAGCAAGCAACGCGATGGATAGAGGTAAACAGGTCGAAACTGATCTCGTCGATTTTGTTCCTCACCCCCCCCCCCCCGTTTGGATGCATATGCGTATCTGGGGGAGCCTATGGAGATGACGTTTCACTTCCGCGTCGAGAAGGAAGGATCGTATCGTCTCGAGGTTCCGATCTCGTTGGGATTATCAGCGGTCGATACCGACTTTTCGGACTCGTCATCATCGTTCGAGACTGGCGATGAAGAGATTTCGCCATCACGCTTCATCAACACTGTGGCAAGCGAAAAGCTCGCCAAGATCTTCGACGACATGTCCTTTGAGTCTTCTGCGGACTCTGATATAAGCAGCGACTCAGACAGCATCGACAGCTTCAACTTCATCGACAGATCCATTGCTGTTGGAGAGGTCTTCGCCGATCTATATGACGGTGTCACCAATCCCGGCAAATATCAAAATTCAAAATATCATCAAATCTATGCAATTGGAGATTCAAGTCGTCCACAGGAGGAGACATCAGAGAACTTCGATAACGCAGGAAATCCGTACGTCGATCCTGCAGATCTCACGCGAGGTTTGGGGACCAAATATATTGGACTTGGAACACGAGAGATGGTGCAATTTCCGCAGGCAGTATGGGATAGAGTTGCAAGAGCTATTGATGGCACAGAGCCAATGACTGTAATGGCGACACCTGAAGAGTTACAAGCATACCAATATAGACTTGCCCGTACTCGATGGGAGCTCGAAAAACAGAAAATTGAGCTAGATAGGAGGCAAGCCGCGGCTTCCGCGTCAAGCAGGCGAAGGGCGGAGTTGAGCCGACAATCAGGTACTTCGGGAGATAGTCACAGAGCAGCTCGAAACAGAGCAAGATCTCGGCTGCAAAACATACCTGAGGCTGACAGGGAGAATCTAGTTCAAAACCTCGACATGTCCTTTATGTCAATCGACACAAGGGGGAATATCATTCCCAAAACACCAGAAGCCGGATACATGGCGACGCAAGCTTTCATCCTCGCATCCAGGCCACCTCCTGGCAATCCAAGAGAAGCGTTGTATAACATGGCCATGGCAGGAGTTGGAGCCATGGGAATAGCATTCGCAACTACACCTCCCGAACGATCTGCAAGGCAAAATAGTCCACGACCTGCTGCAGCAGTATAGGATCCCGCGAGAACGAGTGGGGCAAGAGATGCAGCGACTCAAGCAAGGGTGGATAGAGCGCGACAGGACAGAAGGGAACGTCGGCATTCACCCGTGCTTTACGAGACGAGTCCGAAAAACTCGAGTTCCGTCAGGATTTAAGTTGCCCGATAATTTCAAAAAATTCGATGGCCTACAAGATCCTGAGGATTGGCTAGTTGATTATCTCGAGACGGTAAAGTTGATAGGTGGAACCAGAGAAACAGCCATGCAGAGCATCCAAGTACACCTGAGTGGAGCCGTACGATCATGGATAAAGAAGCTGCCTCCGGGATCTATCGACAGCTGGGAAAGCTTTGAGGACATATTTGTGAAGAATTTCCGATCCACGTGCAAAAAACCCACATCATTGGAGGAGTTGAGGGCGTGCAGGCAAAAATACGACGAACCAATGAGAAAGTATATCCAGAGGTGGAACATAATCAAAAACTCGGCAGAGAACATATCTGACGAAAGAGCAATAGATGCGTTCGTAGCTGGTATTCGAAGGAGGGACTTTGTCAAAGATTTGGGAAGGACCAACCCAAAAACAATATCAGCATTGATGGAGATAGCGAATCGGTGGGCATATGGAGAAGATGATGTTCACAATAAAATGCATAGGTCGCCTGAGGAGGACCGCAGTCGAAACTTTCAAAATAGGCGACGATTTCCTCGACAGTTCTCAGATTATGATGCTCCTGGCCAGATATCGGCTGGATTTTGAGGAAATAGCAGTGGAAACAATCGAGATGATTATCAAAAAAGTGGTGAGCAGCGTAGCGACTACAAGGACGCCTCCCGTCCCAACAGACAAAATAGTGGTCCAAGGTTCCAAAGGCCATATATATCTCCCGAAGATATGATGAACGGACCATGCCAAATGCACTTTTATCTCGACAACAATGGGAAGAGGCAGTCAGGACATCTACAGAAGGACTGTCGAACTTTCCAGGCGTTGAACAGATATGCAGGGCACGCTAACGCGCAGGCAGCACAGCGAAACCCTCAAGGGCCAAGGAGTGAGATCCACCTTCCACCGCCTCCCGCGATTACGGATGCAAATCGACAACATCTGCAGATAGCGGCGGCTCCAAACCCACCTCCTTATATCGACACCAATGGCGCGGTCTCGATGATTCAGAAAGCTAGGCTATCTAACAGGGCTCAGAAATTAATCTCGCGTCAAGTGTTCATGGCAGAG
Source organism: Lolium rigidum (assembly GCF_022539505.1). Lineage (NCBI taxonomy): Eukaryota > Viridiplantae > Streptophyta > Magnoliopsida > Poales > Poaceae > Lolium > Lolium rigidum. The sequence goes on along the minus strand of NC_061513.1, from coordinate 156,280,612 downwards.
AAGATGCCTCCACCAACAATTGAGTACCTGAATTGGTCAGGACAGGACATTGGCTACACAATAGCGGACCACCCGCAACAAGTTCCTCGACCAGGGCAATCAGCACTTATTTTACCAGCGGTGATCGCAGGATTCGACGTTTCTCGAGTATTCATAGATGGAGGCAGCAGTCCAAACCTTATGTATGCAGATACACTAAGGAAGATGAACATATCCCTGGCGAACTTAAAACCAACTGACACACGTTTCCATGGTATCACACCAGACAAGCGAAGTTATCCGCTGGGGAAGATCAATCTCGACGTTCAGTTTGGAACCCGAGAAAACTATATGATAGAAAGGCTGGAGTTCGAAGTTGTGGATTTCCCGTCACAGTATCACGCTTTGTTGGGACGACCAGCCTATGCCAGGTTTATGGTGGTACGACACTATACATACTTGTTATGGAGGCTCCCTGGACCCAAGGGACCAATTACAGTAAAAGGCAGTTTTGCGCTAGCTTATAAATGCGACAAAGATTTTCATCGACTGTCAGAGACTTTCGGGATGCAGGCAGAATACATGGCGTCAAGGTTAACAACTGATTATGATGTGTTGCCAGATGCAGGGAGGCCACTCAGGGAACCAACCTTCGACACTACTAAGGATTCTAAGGAGGTCCAGATTCATCCGACAGATCCCAAGAAAACGACATCCATTGCAACAAACATGGATCTCGCATAGGAAAGCGCGCTCGTCGAGTTCCTCCGTGAGCGCTGGGAAATCTTTGCATGGTGTCCAGCTGACATGCCAGGAGTACCCAGGGAACTTGCTGAGCACCACCTCAATTTGGATCCAGTGGCGAAACCAATCACACAACCTTTGCGGCGTTTTTCGGAACCAAACCGCAAGGCTATGCTGTCAGAAATTAATCGACTCAGAGAGGCTGGCTATATCAAAGAGTTGCATACGGAGGCCACATGGGTAGCTAACCCAGTACTGGTCCCGAAGAAAAACATGAAAGTCCTTCGCATGTGCGTCGACTTCACGTGTCTCAATAAACATTGTCCAAAGGATCACTTTCCCCTTCCGAGGATCGATCAAATTATCGACTCCACGGCAGGATGTGAACGTCTTTCCTTCCTGGATGCATACTCTGGTTAAAACCAGATCAGACTAAAAGAAGATGACGAGGTCAAAACAGCTTTTATAACACCTTATGGCGTGTTCTGCTATAGAACAATGCCTTTTGGTTTGAAAAACGCGGGAGCAACATACCAGCGGATGATGCAGAAGTGTCTTGCAACACAGATTGGCAAAAGCGTACAAGTGTATATCGACGATGTCGTCATAACAACAAAGAAGGGGTCAACTTTGATCGAGGATCTGAAGGAAACTTTCAACAACCTTGATAAGTTCCACCTTAAGTTGAACCCGACAAAGTGCTCCTTTGGTGTTCCTGCGGGAGAACTTCTCGGGTTCCTAGTTTCAGCAAGAGGGATCGAGGCCAATCCAGAGAAAATCCAAGCCACTGTAACACTGAGGAAGCCAACAAAGTTGAAGGAAATACAACAGTTGACTGGGCGAGTCGCAGCTTTGAGCAGATTCATCGCCAGGCTAGGAGAAAAGGCGCTGCCGTTCTACGCTTTGATCAAGCAAGGAGAGAAGTTTCAGTGGAATGAAGAAGCAGACAGAGCTTTCGAGGATCTTAAGCGCACAATCTCGACACCACCAATCTTGGTGGCGCCTAAGGAAAAGGAGCCTCTCCTGTTATACATCGCAACCACGCCTCAGGTGGTCAGCACAGTCCTTGTGGTTGAAAGAGAAGAAGAAGGAAAACTCCATGGAGTGCAGCGGCCAGTATACTTCGTCAGCGAAGTTTTGTCACCTTCCAAACAGCGGTACCCGCAGTACCAAAAGTTAGCATATGGAGTATTTACAACAGCAAGGAAATTGCGACACTATTTTTCGGCGCATCTGATAATAGTGGTTAATGAAGCGCCTTTATCCAACATATTAAACAATCCAGAAGCTACGGGTCGTGTCTCCCTTTGGGGAATAGAACTTTCCCCTCGGGACATCACATACGAAAAAAGAAAAGCAATAAAGTCACATATCTTACCAGACTTCATCGCAGAATGGATGGAGCTGCAAAATACGGGACCTCCGGATTTATCGAGAACGTGGACTATGAATTTCGACGGGTCCAAGAGACTGGAGGGAGCTGGAGCAGGCGTGATACTAATATCACCCCAAGGCGACAAGTTGAAGTACGTACTACGGATGACGATTCCAAACGCATCTAACAACGAAGAAGAATATGAAGCACTTATACACGGGATGAAGATGGTGAAAGATGTGTCATACCCGAAGAAGGACGGCTAACTTTGAAGGTTGTACACGAAGGGGTGTGCGGACATCACGCAAGCAGTCGAGCTATAGCAGCCAAGGTTTTCAGAGCAGGGTTCTGTTGGTTAACAGCAATTGAGGATGCAAAGGATATAGTACGTACCTGTGACGCGTGCCAGAGATTTGCCGCAAAACCTCATTCTCCGGCAGTAGAGTTGATGCCAATGCCATTGTCATGGCCCTTTGCTCAGTGGGGTCTTGATATGGTGGGAAAATTGCACAAGGCTTGGCCAGGAGGATACGAGTATATGCTCGTAGCTGTCGACAAGTTCACAAAGTGGATAGAAGCGAAGCCGATAAATTCACCAGATGCAGCATCCGCAATCAAGTTCGTGAAGAGTATCGTTTTTCGGTTTGGAGTCCCTCACAGCATAGTCACAGACAATGGCAGCAATTTCACATCTAAGGAGTTCAAAGCTTATTGTGCAGAGGTAGGCATCAAACTACACTTTGCATCAGTTGCGCACCCGCAGACCAATGGCCAAGTCGAGAAAGCGAACGGTATCATCTGCAATGGCATCAAAAAACGCCTGCTAACACCATTGGAGAAAGCTCGACACACATGGCCAGAGGAGTTGCCCAGCGTGTTATGGAGTATTCGAACAACACCAAATACAGCGACACAGGAAACTCCGTTTTTCTGGTTCATGGAGCGGAAGCAGTGCTGCCGATAGAAATAGAACACAATTCCCCACGAGTGGCGGAATATGACGAAGAAACTTCTAGAAAGTATTGGACGATGATGTCGATGCACTCGATGAAGCTCGAGACGAAGTACTGTCACGAGTCACCAAGTACCAGCAAGATCTGAAAAACTACCACAGTCGACGTTTGCGACAAAGATCCTTCCAGGTAGGCGACTTAGTTCTTCGGCTTACGCAAAATAGCCATGAAAAACTCGAGTCGCCATGGGTTGGCCCATACATCGTCACAGAAGTAATTGAAGGAGGAGCATACAAAATAAAGGACAAGAAGACAGGAATCGCCGAGCCAAATCCCTGGAACGTGGCGCAACTTGGGCGATTTTACGCTTGAAGTCGAAATAATTTACTGAAATGCCCGCGAGTTTTCAGACGCACTCTTTTCCTTTCAGGGCAGCGAGTGTGGCTGAAAGGTTTTTAATGAGGCGGGTTCGTGGTGCTGCAATATAGTAAAGATATGGGTGATATACATCTTTTTCATCGACAGGCTCGGGGGCTCATAACCCGCGACAACAATATATAAACTCCCGCAAAATAGTAACTCACCATGGCGCAAAAATAGTTCGCAAACCAACAAAGATATAAGCACTGGCCAACAAAAGGCTCGGGGGCTTGATGAAAAGAAAAAACGTATCAAGCTGTTTTACAATATAGATTGTGTTTACAATATACATAACCTCCCCATCAAGAAAAATTCGGCAAGGATAAGTAAATTTTCAGTTGCCACCTAGTATATCATCTATGTTTATCCTCTCATTGCTTGCAGCACCAGTTCTATGTTCAGCATAGCTACCTCTCACGAAGAATTCGGCATCTAGCCGAAGCAGTTCATCCATCATCTCTTCTGCTACAGGGGTCACAACATAGTTGATTTTATAGATGTTCCTCCTCCTCTTCGTCAGCTTGGCCTCACACTTGGCGACATTTTTGGTCATGTCTAACTTCGGGTAACAGACCTGCAACATAATCATGGCAAATCTTGCCCCAACAGTCAGTTGGGCTCGCACGAATTCATGGATTCGAGGAGCATCCCGAAATTTGTCCATCAAAGCAGAAAGAGTTTCGGGCGGAGGATTCTGAGAAAACATAGTGTTATAAACTAAGGCTAACGTCCTTGTGCAGAAGTCGAGAAAGTCGCGAACTAGACCCGCGCGGTCTTGAAATCTAACGATTTGTCGGGTACGCTCAGGCGTAGCCCAGAAGTTAGAACCATGCTCCAATGCAAGCCCAAGAAGAACATTGGATCTAGCTTCAACGCGTTGATCTTCGGCAGCAGTATCCAAAAAAGAACCTGTACGATAGAAAGTGCTAGTAGAAATCAGAAAGCAAGAAGGATAAAGTCGATGATGTCTACGCACGCTTCTATTCCTGTAGACAGTGTTCGGCCTCCAAGAGCAGAGGTTCGTAGAACAGCAGCAAGTTTCCCTTAAGTGAATCACCCAAGGTTTATCGAACTCAGGGAGGTAGAGGTCAAAGATATCCCTCTCAAGCAACCCTGCAATTAAGATCTATAGGTGCACTAGTTCGGCGAAGAGATAGTGAAATACAAGTAATATGGATGATTATAAGTAGTAATTGCAATCTGAAATAAAAATGGCAGCAAGCGAACATGTAGCAGAACTTGTTGGAAACGGTGTTTCAATGCTTAGAAACAAGGCCTAGGGATCATACTTTCACTAGTGGACACTCTCAACAATGATCACATAATTGAATAAATAAATGCTACTCTCAAACACTCTCTTGTTGGATAACAAACACCATTCATTGTGTAGGGCTGCAAAAGCACACCTCAAGCCGGAGTAAACAAGCTCCACAACGTCATAAAGGAATCACACACGATGCGCACATTGTCACCATCACACCGTGGAGAGTGACTCCGGAGTTCATATTAAAGTAACCTCTAGAGTGCATAATAGACAAGAGTAACATCTACATATTCAACTAGATTACAAAGCTCATGATCACATAAAGATCACACCATGGGATGGGAGAGAGAGATGAACCACATAGCTACCGGTAGATCCCTCAGCCTCGGGGGAGAACTACTCCCTCCTCATCATGGGAGATAGCAACGGCGATGAAGATGGCGGTGGTGTCGATGGAGATGACTCCGGGGGCAATTCCCCGTCCCGGCAGCGTGCCGGAACAGAGATTCTGTCCCCCGAAACTTGTCATCGTTGGCGGCGGCGCTGCGGAACCCTTGGTGGAATATGACTGGCTTCTTTAGGGTTTTCGCATCTGGGGCAATATATAGGCGAAGGGGCAGCGTCGGTGGAGTCCCGAGGGGCCCACCCCACCTGGCGGCGCGGTAGAAGGTGGGACCACGCCACCCTATGCGGTGGCCAGCTCGTGGCCCCCCTTCGTCTCTCCTTCGGACTCCGTGAAGCTTCTGGAAAAATAGGGACGTGGCCTTTTGTTTCGCGCAATTCCGAGAATATTCGCAGAAGTAATTTTCTGGAACCAAAAACAGCAGAAAACAGGAACTGGCACTTCGGCATCTTGTTAATAGGTTAGTCCCGGAAAATGCATAAAAATGATATAAGGTGTATATAAAACATGTAGCAATTGGTATAATATAAGCATGGAACATCAGAAATTATAGATACGTTGGAGACGTATCAAGCATCCCCAAGCTTTGTTCCTACTCGCCCTCGAGTAGGTAAACGATAAAAATAATAATTTCTGAAGTGACATGCTACCAACATAATCTTGATCAACACTATTGTAAAGCATATGAGATGAATGAAGTGACTCAAAGCAAGGGTCTATAGTTTGCTAACAAAAAGATAATGACTAAACAATCGAATCATATAGCAAAAACTTTTCATGAATAGTACTTTCAAGACAAGCATCAAAAAGTCTTGCATAAGAGTTAACTCATAAAGCAATAGATTCTTAATAAAAGGTTTTGAAGCAACACAAAGGAAGATTTAAGTTTCAGCAATTGCTTTCAACTTTCAACATGCATATCTCATGGATAATTGTCAACACAAAGTAATATCATGAGTGCAATAAGCAAGCATGTAAGAATCAATGCACACAGTTGACACAAGTGTTTGCTTCTAAGATAGAAAGAAGTAGGTAAACTGACTCAACATAAAGTAAAAAAAGGCCCTTCGCAGAGAGAAGCATGGGATTAAATCATGTGCTAGAGCTTTTCAAGTTTTGAAATCATATAGAGAGCATAAAAATAAAGTTTTGAGAGGTGTTTGTTGTTGTCAACGAATGGTAGTGGGCATTCTAACCCCCTTGTCAAACTGACTTTCAAAGAGCGGCTCCCATGAAGGACGTTATCTCTACCAGCAAGGTAGATCATCCCTCTTCTCTTTTGTTTACACATGTATTTTAGTTTTATTTAGAGATGACACTCCTCCAACCCTTTTGCTTTCACAAGCCATGGCTAACCAAATCCTCGGGTGCCTTCCAACATTTCACATACCATGGAGTAGTGTCTATTGCAAAATTAAGTTGCTTACTGATAAATCAGGGCAAAACATGTGAAGAGAATTATTAATAAAAGTTAATTAATTGGGGCTGGGCACCCCGTTGCCAGCTCTTTTTGCAAAATTATTGGATAAGCGGGTGTATATGCCACTAGTCCAATGGTGAAAGTCTGCCCAACAACATTAAAGATAAAACACCACATACTTCCTCATGAGCTATAAAACATTGACACAAATAAGGAGTAATAAAGTTTTGAATTGTTTAAAGGTAGCACATGAAGTATTTACTTGGAATGGCAGAAAAATACCACATAGTTGGTAGTTATGGTGGACACAAATGGCATAGGTTTTGGCTCAAGGTTTTGGATGCAGGAGAAGCATTCCCTCTCAGTACAAGGCTTTGGCTAGCAAGGTTGTTTGAAGCAAACACAAGTATAAAGCGGTACATCAAAACTTACATAAGATTATATTGCTGTCACATCCCGGAATTTTCTAAATTTCGGAATGTAAAATAAAATTTAATTTAATGCTTGATTGATTGAAACTGATTGAAAATTCACAAAGAATAAAAACTTTTTAAAGTTATTTACTAATTAATTTCAAAATAGTGTTTTCAAAAAAAAACTTTGGTTTCAAAGTATTCAAAATCAAATATATCTTTGTTTCAAGGTTTTCAAAATCCTTAATGCATTCTTATTTGAGAAAACAAAACCGTTAGAAAACTCTATTTGCAAAATATTGCCAAAGGTGCCATATAGGCCAAGTGCAAATAATTATTAATTTATTTTCATAAATGGTTTTTAAACAGGTCCCTTGTTGTCCTAAAACACTATTTTTACTTTTACAAATTTTTATAAACCTGTTTGGTATATGTATGTTGAAACTATTCACATATAGGCATAATGGCATAGTAGTAATAAAATGATATAAAATAAAAATTTATAAAATTTAAATCCCGTTATTATCCTATACTGAGCAATATAATTTTACAAACTCGTAGAATTTCGTTTCGCTCAAATCGAAGTTACAAAACTCATTTTATAAAAGAAACAAGTAATAGAGAAAAAGAAAAAAACAAAAAAAACAAACGGGCCGGCCAGCCGAGCCGACCGGCCCAGCAAGCCAAGCCCAGCCGGACCGACCGGTCACGCCCGAGCGATCGAGCTCCTGCTCGTGTCCGGCACGAAGGGATTTTCGTGTTCATCAAATCTATCTCCACTTAAATCAACTTTTCTTGAACTACACAACTCCGATTTCAGATCCGTTTATTTCTACGCGTTCCTAACTTCGAGGCCCACTTTTTCCACCGACCTATGGTCAATATAAACTCTCCACCAGACCGCAGTTTCGTTTTCCCTTTCCTCTTCTCGAAATCCTATATCAACGAAATCTTAACTCGATTTGACCACCAAAACTATCTCGAATCACCTCGGGCTCTACATGAAAGTTGTAGATCTCGTCGAGATCTTTCAATCCCGACCAATCTCATCTCTTTTCATCCACCATACACGGATAATTTCGCATCGTAAGGTGTCAGACCTGACAAAGGGAATCTTCAATTAGTTCGTCCTCGTTCCACGAAATCCAAATTCCTTTGGTGAGTATGTACATCTGATCATCCTCTACAACTTTCATGTTGAAAGTTTTTCGATTTGACGTACGGATTTATTGCTCATCTACAGATCTATTTTGAGTCAACCGGAGCCAAATCGAGTTTCAAAACGATCTCGAATCGTCATGACCTCAACACGGAAGTTGTTCCTCTCGTCAAGATCTTTCAATTGCCGCAAGTTTCACCTTGTTTCGTTCACCGAGCAAGGAGAAAATCGTGTACAAGATTCAGATCTTATAAGGTATAACCCAGATCTTGTCAAACACATTAATCCGTTGTGAAAAGTAATTTGCGCGTTAGATAGATCTATTAATTCTATACAACTTTGATGTAGAAAGTTTTTCCATCTGAGCAAATTTTTCTCGTCAACTTTATGACATCATCATGATATCAAGCATAGTCAACTCAGTCGAGTCAAAGTCAAACTGCAGTCAGCGGTACGGTCAGCGGTACAGTCAGCAGATACAGTCAAGCAGTCAACAAGATACAGTCAGCAGTCAACTATACAGTACAGTCAGCGTCTCTGTCAAACTCGGTCAAACTAATTTTAAATGTAAATTTTAAATATCAGATTATGTGTCTAACTTAGAAATTCATTATAAAATCATCCAGAGGTCCAAAATTTACAAACTTTATATCGTTGGAAAGCTTATAACATGTAGAATCCAAATATGCAAGAATACTGTATATGTTATGTATTAGTTATCGAATCATAATTCAAATGATTTAATTAATCCTTTTCACTATAAAAATTATATCAAATAATCTACTAGTCCAAATTTAACAAATTTGTACTTTCTGGAATCCTCAGATCATGTACTTCAACTTGGTATAGGAGTTGTACAACTTTGACACGTGCACAAACTTGCTTTAGTAAAATCTATACAAATCAGTAATTTGACGATAATTCAAATTCTATAAATTATTTTTGAATAATTCCAATTGGTCTAATCTTGTACTACTGTAACCTATCCAGAGAAGTCAAGTTCATATTTTTACAACCCATAATGCTTACTGTAGCTAATTAATATGGTTGTATATGTAAAGTAAATACTCGATTAATGGTTTTCTAAATCAAATTAAATGTCCAGAATATTTTATTAACATTGCACATATCAGAGAGCACCTAATACAACATATACACACTACCTCTCTTGTGAAATAAATTGGTGCATAGCATGCATGCAAGTCTATGATCGTTCATATCGAATGTGGTTTGATTTTGTTGTTGTTGTTGAATGGTGTGTTTATGTTGTGCTATATTTTATATTATAGTTCGTACGGAGAGGCACGTATTTTGATTAAGAGAAGTGAACGCGCTACGACTACCAAAAAGGCAAGTGACACTCAAATACCTACTTATTTTGTTAAGCATTAGAGTTTTATAAATTAGTATGCATGGTAGGATTTTGTTTTCGAAAGTTATGCTATGCTTATTAATCCTAGTAGTGTGTAGCCATCCATGAACCCTTGCTAGGATTTTTAGTTGCCTAGCAATAACAAAGTGCCACTGCTGTTTTGATCTAATTTGGATTGTGTATATTGGGAATTAAAATTAACAACTTTAAAGAATCACCTGGGTGGATTGTTTGTGTGGTGGGCGGCTGCTCAGGGCTCCGACCCTGGAGTAACCGAAGGCGGTGGGTGCCCGAGAGTGCGCAGTTGAATAGTGGTTGCTCTAGATCGCACCTCTGGTTTTCACCAGGGGATCGTGCGGGGGTTTATTATCTGTAATGGTTCTAAGCCTGTGAGTTTCACTTGTGGATGGCCACCCAGGATTAAAGAGATTGCTATGTCGTCCATGTTTTAGATAGCTTCGAGTGCAGCCTTATGGTATTATGGGCTCTGCCGGGATTAAGTAAGTTGTGAGGCCAAACTTGTTGATAGACATGATGATGGGGCTTGCAACCCAACGGGAACGGGTCTAGCTAGTTATGGTTGAAGCCTCCCTCTGAAAGATCTTGTCTCATTTCTTCTCTTGGGAAGGGTGGGTCGTAAGGTGAAAGTGCACAACCTCTCGAGAGTAAACCTAAGATCTTAGCCGTGTCCCCGGTTACGGACAATTTGAGCTTTCTAGGCAGGGAATGTACGGAAGAATCTCATCACCTTTTCTGAATAAGTTAAAATTTGAGTAGCAATTGTCGGATAGTTCATGGGAGATGTAACCATGATACTGTTTATGACAACATTACAAGTTTTACAAAAGTTTTGTTTTAAAATAAAAATGTAGGACAAAATTGGCTTTATGCAAATTTGCCTGAACTCCACTTGCCAAATATCATGTAGATAGTCATGCCCAAAACTCGCCACCAAATAAGTGTCATTTGCCGCACATCATTGTACCGACCTCCATTCGTGGGGCTGCATATTCAAACGTGCAGGATTTTCTCGAGGAGAAGTACGTGGTAGGATCTCGAGTCTACATTCCAACATGATCTGCTCGTGGCACATGAAGATGATGAAGGCTCATTGCTGATTTACTTTCCGCTGTGTTTATTCCGAGCTAGTCCATGTGACTATGCAATTTGTAAGGTTTTATTGTACCCTCCGGATCAACGATGTAGTAATTTGATACTATTGCAATGATTACTATATTTTGTAATGTGTGTGCTATCAGTGATCCCGGGAATAGCACTATACACAGGTATCTTGCCTTAATTAAAAGGTAGGGTGCTACAGAATGGTATCAGAGCATAGTGTTGCCTGTAGGATCGAGACCCTAGGTTTGGATTAGAAATAGGAAGACCCTAGGATGAAAAATTTGTCTAATCCTATTTTAAATCAAAAGGATGTTTGCTTTGTGAACTTCTCGTATTCTCATCTACTCCATCTTCACAATTGTTTTTCCTCTTGCCTTAGATGACCTACCTTATGAAACCATCAAGCAAGTAGAGATGATGACCTTGTACCCGAAGTGAGGGACTGATGTTTCATGTGATATTCTTCGACTCCTCAAGAAGTGTTGCATGGGAGACAAATGAAGAATTTGAAGAAAGACTTCGATGCAGACTGCACAACACACGAAGATGCACCGAAGGAGTAGAATAGAAACTAGAAACATCCAAAGCAGAAATAGACTAGACCACCATTAGTTATCTTTTAGCGAACCAACGATAAGATAACATAATATTGATCATACCAAATTGAGGTATGACCATACTAGTTTGTTTGTGTTCGAAACATGCTGCTTGATGCTTGTTAGATGTTGTTTGTAAGATGTTTTGTCATGATCTGTTGTGTTTGGGTAGAAATCTTCTTTAGACCTTTCTATCTATTCTCATCTATACCCAACCCAGAGAATGTTTTCTCGGCAACTCGCCATGAAGACAACAGTAGTCAAAACAGCCTTGATATTTCCTATCAAGATGAAGAAGAGTAGAGTAGGAGTTCCGCAAAACCCTAGCTAGGGATCGATAGAGGTGTTATCAAAACAATTCAATAATGGGGATTGAAACATTGATTCAATTCTCCATAGAAATTTTATCAAACTTGTGAGGTTGACCAAGTATTAGAATGCGAGATTCAATAAATCAAATACGGAGTAATAATCTGGGTGAGGATGGATTGATCACCATTCCTACTACTCTTATTATTCGCTTTCGTGATATTGACTTTGCAAATCTAGAGAGACATACCTACACAAGAGATGTCGGCGAATAAGCAAAAACCCTAGGGTGGATAAATATTATACCCTTATAGTGGGCAAGTGCTGCCAAGCGTAGGACTACGTTTAGTTTGAAGATCTAGCCACTTAGTTCAAGAGTGGTGGAAGGCTGTCAAAGATACCAATAAACAAAGATGAGGAAAATCCTAGTCAAGTCACTTACAAGAGATATGTTGTTCACCATATGTGAATAAACATTCACCTATTGGATGTTAACCCAGAAGCCATAGATGTTTTCACAAGATGACCTATTATCAAGCCCTATCTTCGGATGTGCCATGTCATATCCAAGAAGAACTTAGCCCAAACCCAAGACCTAAGACCACCTAACAAAAGTCTCTTTTAAGGGTGGTAGAAGCCGTATCCTTGGATTATGGATTTACATCGGATGCTGCACGAGATGGTGTTTTGGAGAAGGTATCATAAGGAGTCCCCCATGACCAAGTGTACTTTAGTAAAGGATAATATCCATGGGATGATTACCCATAAATGGATGGACACAGTTGATGATATGACCGCATATAGTTTAGTGTCAAGTTTTCAAAGCCCAAGGATAACTTTCGAAATCTCCTCGGAGATGTTTGAAAAGAAAGCAATAGTGAGCAATAACCTATTAGAAGATGTTAACCCAAACCTTTTTCTTTCTAGCCTTTCTCAAATCTCGAGGACGAGATTTCTTTTAAGGGTGGTAGTCTGTCACATCCCGGAATTTTCTAAATTTCGGAATGTAAAATAAAATTTAATTTAATGCTTGATTGATTGAAACTGATTGAAAATTCACAAAGAATAAAAACTTTTTAAAGTTATTTACTAATTAATTTCAAAATAGTGTTTTCAAAAAAAAACTTTGGTTTCAAAGTATTCAAAATCAAATATATCTTTGTTTCAAGGTTTTCAAAATCCTTAATGCATTCTTATTTGAGAAAACAAAACCGTTAGAAAACTCTATTTGCAAAATATTGCCAAAGGTGCCATATAGGCCAAGTGCAAATAATTATTAATTTATTTTCATAAATGGTTTTTAAACAGGTCCCTTGTTGTCCTAAAACACTATTTTTACTTTTACAAATTTTTATAAACCTGTTTGGTATATGTATGTTGAAACTATTCACATATAGGCATAATGGCATAGTAGTAATAAAATGATATAAAATAAAAATTTATAAAATTTAAATCCCTTTATTATCCTATACTGAGCAATATAATTTTACAAACTCGTAGAATTTCGTTTCGCTCAAATCGAAGTTACAAAACTCATTTTATAAAAGAAACAAGTAATAGAGAAAAAGAAAAAAACAAAAAAAACAAACGGGCCGGCCAGCCGAGCCGACCGGCCCAGCAAGCCAAGCCCAGCCGGACCGACCGGTCACGCCCGAGCGATCGAGCTCGTGCTCGTGTCCGGCACGAAGGGATTTTCGTGTTCATCAAATCTATCTTCACTTAAATCAATTTTTCTTGAGCTACACAACTCCAATTTCAGATCCGTTTGTTTCTACGCGTTCCTAACTTCGAGGCCCACCTTTTCCACCGACCTATGGTCAATATAAACTCTCCACCAGACCGCAGTTTCGTTTTCCCTTTCCTCTTCTCGAAATCCTATATCAACGAAATCTTAACTCGTTGATTTGACCACCAAAACTATCTCGAATCACCTCGGGCTCTACACGAAAGTTGTAGATCTCGTCGAGATCTTTCAATCCCGACCAATCTCATCTCTTTTCATCCACCATACACGGATAATTTCGCATCGTAAGGTGTCAGACCTGACAAAGGTAATCTTCAATTAGTTCGTCCTCGTTCCACGAAATCCAAATTCCTTTGGTGAGTATGTACATCTGATCATCCTCTACAACTTTCATGTTGAAAGTTTTTCGATTTGACGTACGGATTTATTGCTCATCTACAGATCTATTTTGAGTCAACCGGAGCCAAATCGAGTTTCAAAACGATCTCGAATCGTCATGACCTCAACACGGAAGTTGTTCCTCTCGTCAAGATCTTTCAATTGCCGCAAATTTCATCTTGTTTCGTTCACCGAGCAAGGAGAAAATCGTGTACAAGATTCAGATCTTATAAGGTATAACCCAGATCTTGTCAAACACATTAATCCGTTGTGAAAAGTAATTTGTGCGTTAGATAGATCTATTAATTCTATACAACTTTGATGTAGAAAGTTTTTCCATCTGAGCAAATTTTTCTGTCAACTTTATGACATCATCATGATATCAGCATAGTCAACTCAGTCAGGTCAAAGTCAAACTGCAGTCAGCGGTACGGTCAGCGGTACAGTCAGCAGTACAGTCAGCAGTCAACTGTACAGTCAGCAGTCAACTATACAGTACAGTCAGCGTCTCTGTCAAACTCGGTCAAACTAATTTTAAATATAAATTTTAAATATCAGATTATGTGTCTAACTTAGAAATTCATTATAAAATCATCCAGAGGTCCAAAATTTACAAACTTTATATCGTTGGAAAGCTTATAACATGTAGAATCCAAATATGCAAGAATACTGTATATGTTATGTATTAGTTATCGAATCATAATTCAAATGATTTAATTAATCCTTTTCACTATAAAAATTATATCAAATAATCTACTAGTCCAAATTTAACAAATTTGTACTTTCTGGAATCCTCAGATCATGTACTTCAACTTGGTATAGGAGTTGTACAACTTTGACACGTGCACAAACTTGCTTTAGTAAAATCTATACAAATCAGTAATTTGACGATAATTCAAATTCTATAAATTATTTTTGAATAATTCCAATTGGTCTAATCTTGTACTACTGTAACCTATCCAGAGAAGTCAAGTTCATATTTTTACAACCCATAATGCTTACTGTAGCTAATTAATATGGTTGTATATGTAAAGTAAATACTCGATTAATGGTTTTCTAAATCAAATTAAATGTCCAGAATATTTTATTAACATTGCACATATCAGAGAGCACCTAATACAACATATACACACTACCTCTCTTGTGAAATAAATTGGTGCATAGCATGCATGCAAGTCTATGATCGTTCATATCGAATGTGGTTTGATTTTGTTGTTGTTGTTGAATGGTGTGTTTATGTTGTGCTATATTTTATATTATAGTTCGTACGGAGAGGCACGTATTTTGATTAAGAGAAGTGAACGCGCTACGACTACCAAAAAGGCAAGTGACACTCAAATACCTACTTATTTTGTTAAGCATTAGAGTTTTATAAATTAGTATGCATGGTAGGATTTTGTTTTCGAAAGTTATGCTATGCTTATTAATCCTAGTAGTGTGTAGCCATCCATGAACCCTTGCTAGGATTTTTAGTTGCCTAGCAATAACAAAGTGCCACTGCTGTTTTGATCTAATTTGGATTGTGTATATTGGGAATTAAAATTAACAACTTTAAAGAATCACCTGGGTGGATTGTTTGTGTGGTGGGCGGTCGCTCGGGGCTCCGACCCCGGAGTAACCAGATGGCGGGTGGGTGCCTGAGAGTGCGCAGTTGAATAGTGGTTGCTCTAGACTGCACCTCTGGTTTTCACCAGGGGATCGTGCGGGGGTTTATTATCTGTAATGGTTCTAAGCCTGTGAGTTTCACTTGTGGATGGCCACCCAGGATTAAAGAGATTGCTATGTCGTCCATGTTTTAGATAGCTTCGAGTGCAGCCTTATGGTATTATGGGCTCTGCCGGGATTAAGTAAGTTGTGAGGCCAAACTTGTTGATAGACATGATGATGGGGCTTGCAACCCAACGGGAACGGGTCTAGCTAGTTATGGTTGAAGCCTCCCTCTGAAAGATCTTGTCTCATTTCTTCTCTTGGGAAGGGTGGGTCGTAAGGTGAAAGTGCACAACCTCTCGAGAGTAAACCTAAGATCTTAGCCGTGTCCCCGGTTACGGACAATTTGAGCTTTCTAGGCAGGGAATGTACGGAAGAATCTCATCACCTTTTCTGAATAAGTTAAAATTTGAGTAGCAATTGTCGGATAGTTCATGGGAGATGTAACCATGATACTGTTTATGACAACATTACAAGTTTTACAAAAGTTTTGTTTTAAAATAAAAATGTAGGACAAAATTGGCTTTATGCAAATTTGCCTGAACTCCACTTGCCAAATATCATGTAGATAGTCATGCCCAAAACTGCCACCAAATAAGTGTCATTTGCCAGTACATCATTGTACTGACCTCCATTCGTGGGGCTGCATATTCAAACGTGCAGGATTTTCTCGAGGAGAAGTACGTGGTAGGATCTCGAGTCTACATTCCAACATGACTGCTCGTGGCACGTGAAGATGATGAAGGCTCATTGCTGATTTATTTCCGTTGTGTTTATTCTGAGCTAGTCCATGTGACTATGCAATTTGTAAGGTTTTATTGTACCCTCTGGATCAACGATGTAGTAATTTGATACTATTGCAATGATTACTATATTTTGTAATGTGTGTGCTATCAGTGATCCCGGGAATAGCACTATACACATGTATCTTGGCTTAATTAAAAGGTAGGGTGCTACAATTGCAAGCATTATAAGACTCTACACTGTCTTCCTTGTTGCTCAAACACTTTTACCAGAAAATATCTAGACCTTAGAGAGACCAATCATGCAAACCGAATTTCAACAAGCTCTACGGTAGTTGTCCACTAATAGGTTTAAACTACATGATGCAAGAGCTTAAAAATGATCTACTTGAGAGCTCAAAACAATTGCCAATATCAAATTATTCAAGATAATATACCAATTACCACATGAAGCATTTTCTGTTTCCAACCAAATAACAATAAGTGATGTGGCTTTCAGCTTTCGCCACAAACATGAAAAATAAAACGAAGAACACAAGTGTTCAAATGAAAAAGCGGAGCATGTCTCTCTCCCACACAAGCATGTTAGGATCCGATTTATTAAGAAAACTTAAATAACAAACGAGAATAAAAGCACACGGACGCTCCAAGTAAAGCACATAAGATGTGACAGAATTAAAATATAGTTTCACTAGAGGTGACCTGATAAGTTGTTGATGAAGAAGGGGATGCCTTGGGCATCCCCAAGCTTAGACGCTTGAGTCTTCTCGAAATATGCAGGGATGAACCATGGGGGCATCCCCAAGCTTAGACTTTTCACTCTTCTTGATCATATTATATCATCCTCCTCTCTTGATCCTTGAAAACTTTCTTCACACCAAATTCAAAGCAATCCCATTAGAGGGTTAGTGCATAATCACAAATTCACATGTTCAGCAAGGACACAATCATTCCCAACTTCTGGACATTACCCAAGATTACTGAAATTTAATGGAGCAAAGAAACCCACTCAAACACAGTAAAAGAGGCAATGCGAAATAAAAGGCAGAATCTGTCAAAACAGAACAGTCCGTAAAGACGAATTTTTTCGAGGCACTTAAAATGCTCAGATCCGAAAACTTAAAACTAATTAAAGTTGCGTACATATCTGAGGATTACTCATGGATTTTTTCAGAATTTTTAGATTTTTCTGCAGAGAGAAAAGCTCAAAACCGTTACAGCTAAAAATCTGTTTCCGCGCAGAAATCTAAATCTAGTATCAACTTTCTATTAGAGACTTTACTTGGCACAACAATGCAAGAAAATAAAGATACAAAGGTATTGCTACAGAAGTAATAAGCACCTTGGCTCAAAACAAAAAGAAAAGCAAAAATAACAGAAAATAAAAACGATGGGTTGTCTCCCATAAGCGCTTTTTTTTAACGCCTTTTAGCTAGGCATAGTGATTTTTATGATGCTCACATAAAGATGAGAGTTAAAAAGAGAGCATCAAGAAGCATATATAAAACATGTTTAAATCTAACACTCTTCCTATGGATAGGAGCCTTGTAAGAAAATAAGTCAATGAAGAACAAAGTGAGTAGCATAGGAAGACAAAACAAGTGTAACTTCAAAAATTTCAACACAAGGAGAGGAGACTTAATATTATTGTGATATATGAAATCGTGTCTCCCTCTCTCATAAGGACCAGTAGGTCTTAAAATACCCAGCAAATAAAAGCAAATCAAGAGAAAGCTCAAAACATTCATCATAAAGAGAAGAAATTTAGTAACATGAAGATTTCTATAACCATACTTTCCTCTCTCAAAATAATTTTCAGTGGCATCATGAATAAACTCAACCATATAGCTATCACATAAAGCATTCTTATCATGATCCACATGCATAAAAGTATCATTACTCTCCACATAAGCATAATCAATTTTATTAGTAATAGTGGGAGAAAAACTATCACAACCATCATTTAATCATCATAAATTGCAGGCATGGTATAATCATAATAAACTTTATCCTCCATAGTAGGTGGCACCAAAATACCACTATCATTATAATCATCATAAATGGGAGGCAAAGTATCATCAAAGAAAATTTTCTCCTCAAAATTTGGGGGACTAAAAATATCACAACCAGCTTCCCCAAGCTTAGACTTTTCCATAGCATTAAAAATAATAGTGTTCAAAGAATTCATGCTAAAAACATTACTACAACTATTTTGCAAACAAAGTTCCATGGGTTTTTTAATTCTCTCTTCAAACACATCATGTCCTAATTCAATATAATTTTCATAAAGATCTCCAATTTTGTTGTTGTTTTCCATTAGGCCTAACTAGTGAAATAAAAACAAGAAACAAAAAGATATAATTGCAGAATCTAAAGGAAATAGCTTCGAGCACTCACACACGGCAACGCAGTGCTAGGAAATAGCTTAGTAGTCGGAGGATGTGAATATCTTTTACCTTACATCCCCGGCAACGGCGCCGGAAAATAGCTTGATGTCTACGCACGCTTCTATTCCTCGTAGACAGTGTTGGGCCTCCAAGAGCGAGAGGTTCGTAGAATAGCGAGCAAGTTTCCCTTAAGTGAATCACCCAAGGTTTATCGAACTCGGGGAGGTAGAGGTCAAAGATATCCCTCTCAAGCAACCCTGCAATTAAGATACAAGAAGTCTCTTGTGTCCCCAACACACCTAATACACTTGTCAGATGTATAGGTGCACTAGTTCGACGGAGAGATAGTGAAATACAAGTAATATGGATGATTATAAGTAGTAATTGCAATCTGAAATAAAAATGGCAGCGAGCGAACATGTAGCAGAACTTGTTGGAAACGGTGTTTCAATGCTTAGAAACAAGGCCTAGGGATCATACTTTCACTAGTAGACACTCTCAACAATGATACATAATTGAATAAATAAATGCTACTCTCAAACACTCTCTTGTTGGATAACAAACACCATTCATTGTGTAGGGCTGCAAAAGCACACCTCAAGCCGAGTAAACAAGCTCCACAACGTCATAAAGGAATCACACACGATGCGCACACTCGTCACCATCACACCATGGAGAGTGACTCCGGAGTTCATATTAAAGTAACCTCTAGAGTGCATAATAGACAAGAGTAACATCTACATATTCAACTAGATTACAAACCTCATGATCACATAAAGATCACACCATGGGAGAGAGAGATGAACCACATAGCTACCGGTAGAGCCCTCAGCCTCGGGGGAGAACTACTCCCTCCTCATCATGGGACATAGAAACGGCGATGAAGATGGCGGTGGTGTCAATGGATATGACTCCGGGGGCAATTCCCCGTCCCGGCAGCGTGTCGGAACAGAGATTCTGTCCCCCGAAACTTGTCGTCGATGGCGGCTGCGCTGCGGAACCCTTGGTGGAATATGACTGGCTTCTTTAGGGTTTTCGCATCATTGGCAATATATAGGCGAAGGGGCAGCGTCGGTGGAGTCCCGAGGGGCCCACCCCACCTGGCGGCGCGACAAAAGGTGGGGCCACGCCACCCTATGAGGTGGCCAGCTCGTGGCCCCCCTTCGTCTCTCCTTCGGACTCCGTGAAGCTTCTGGAAAAATAGGGACGTGGCCTTTTGTTTCGCGCAATTCCGAGAATATTCGCGAAGTAATTTTCTCGGAACAAAAAACAGCAGAAAACGAGGACCGGCATTTCGGCATCTTGTTAATAGGTTAGTCCCGGAAAATGCATAAAAATGATATAAAGTGTATATAAAACATGTAGCAATTGGTATAATATAAGCATGGAACATCAGAAATTATAGATACGTTGGAGACGTATCAGTCGACAGAGGTCAAATTTCGGAAGCGTACCAGCCATATCCAAACTGGAGTCATTCATCAGTTGAAGCACATAATCCTCCCGCGAAGTAGCTTTTGCAGCCTCAGTAACTGCGGTTTCCTTCAACACCAGGGCTTCCTGAGCCTGCTGAAGAGCAAGTTTCTCGTTTTCACAAGATCTTCGAGACTGTTCCATCATAACGATAGCCTGTTTCTTCATCAATTGAAGTTTCTTTCGTAGTTCGTTCAAATCCTCATTGTGAGAACGCTTGAAGAACCTTCAATAAATTCGTCAACGGAGTTTTTTCTCGAGTAGGATGTGGCCGGTAACGCATCCGAAGAACGAGGCACCAGGGTATAGTTGTCAAAAATCAACTGGAGAGAAATATTGCGACATCAATAACTTGATAGAAATGGCATTGTATTGCTTCATTTGGATATTTACATGAGCATTACAAAGAGGGTCCCTACTGAACCAATGGTAAGTTGTCGCAAAAGCTACTACGGCGACAGTAACAAGAAAGGAAAAATCAAAAGAGACAAGACGGTCTACTTGACCTCCGGCTTCGATGAGATAGGGGAAGGAGTTGGCTTGCATCCGAGGAAGGAGAGGATCTTCTTCGAGTTAGGCTTGGCAGCCTTAATCAAGGATTGCCATCTCTTCGTCTCCATCTTCTTAGCATCGCCAACCTTCGCCCAATCGACGTCTTGTTGGATGTCAGCAACCAACGCGATGGTGCCTTCAACGCCAATCTTCAAGCCCTCTTGACGGAGTCCTAGCCCAAGATCTTCTTTGGGGATGAAGTACTTGGTCAGGGCAGCAAAAGTGTCGGGTTCTTCTTTCTTCGCGAAGAAGTAGGGAAAAAGCCGCGACAAGCCCGATCTAGCGTCAGCGATGCTCTGGCGAACTTCGTCTCCATGAATTTCAAGGAGAGAAAGAGCGTCCAGAAGGCGATCATCCTCAGGCGTCTCGAGTTCAAAGTCTTGATGCGTTTTCCCTGTTGAAACAAAAAACTTCGAGTTGTCAAGAGATGCATGGAAAAGCAAACGTCTATGACGAATCGAAGTGATTAGGCCACTTACAAACGAAGCGCCGATTCTGTGACTCCAAGCGAGCGATGATGTCTTCCTCGCGAGCAGTTTGACGAGCTGTATTCTCGCTTAAGGCTGTCTCCGCGTCGTGGAGCCTCTTTCGAAGACCTTCGACAGCAGCAGCATCTACTTCAGCCTTTTTGCGAGCTTTTTCACTTTGCTCTAGCTTGAGGGCAAGATCTTCAGCGCGCTTATTTGCCTCAGAAAGGGAATCTAGCAACATAAAGGATGACACAGGTCATAAAAAAAATAGAAGAGGATAATCTACTCGATGAAATCAAGCTAGCAAAGAATACCTTTCAATTTATCGGCAAGGTCACGGTACCCGATAAATTGGGTGCCAAGACGAACGAATTCCTTCATCAAAGGCTGAAGAGTAACACGGAGTGAGAAAGGGCTGAAAACATTCGACAACAAAAAGAGTTGAGTACGTTCAACAGCAAAAAGCGAACGAGAGGCACTTACATCGTCCATATGAGGAGTCGATGAGCTATCAGTCAAGAGACTTAACCCCTTGCCCTGATCGGTCCTCGCTCTTTTTGGCGACGGAGCACGGGGGCTCACGACAGGACTGGGATGTCCTATATCTTGTTGAGGAGCCGAGGTTTCGTCTGCGTCAGGACGACCCTCAGAAATAACCAGAGTACGAGACGTGCTCGTGCGAGCAGTCACGTCAACAGGAGGATTTTCTTCGTCATCACCACTGAACAGCAAGAAAAGTATAAGAAACAAGACAGTCAAAAAACTCGGCAGCAAAAGAAAAAGGTGATAGACACTTATGAGCTGACGAGGGCATCATCGTAAGGGTTGAAGGGTTTTTCCTCCTCTTCGGGTAGAGTTTACTCGAGAGGGGACCTATCGGTTTTGGAGGTACCAGAGTCTGCGAATTCATCCCTTTTCCGCTTGTTCGTTGGAGAAGCAGCAGAGGGGAGGGAATGTGTAGACTCGGTGGCCTCGGAATCAACTTCTCTTTCAGAGGAAGCCGCGGATTTGTGAGAACCTGCAACTTCTCTCTCAGGGTGAGAAGTGCCCTGGTTCTCGTCGGCGACGACGGTTCGTTCTTCGACTTCCCCGCCTCCAGGAAGAGGGGGAAGAGAAGATAAAACTTGATGTTTCTACAAGAAGACAACACATACCGACAATAAGTCATAGTAAGGAAGTCAGCAAAAAAGCAGTCGACAAATGTTAAAAATAGCAGTTGATAAATTAGCAGTATGGACAAAGATAATTTACCTTGGGGAGGGCGTTGGCGCCGCTATACGACTCCACGCGACAAGAGGATGGAACGGCATCTTTCTTGCTAAGCGATGAGATTCTTCGGACAAGCTTTTCCAAGTCCTTCACCACATGATCCTTGGAGAGCCGGTCGGCATCTTTTTCGCCAGCGTACATCTAGGGAGGATTCTTGCGAGCCTGCAGAGGTTGCACCCTAATCCTAAGGAAATACGCTGTGAATACCCGACAATTCCTTGCCACGGGTATTTTGGAGCTCGCGGATACGGATCATTAGCGCTTCTATCGCCTTTTTCTCTTCTTCGGTGGCCTCTGCGTCCCAGGAGCGGCAGCGAATAATTTCGGCACCTCCATCGAAGGGGGCGATGTTATACTCCAACGAGTCAGGGCATTCCTCGTGGACATACAACCATTTTTTGCACCACCCTTGGACGGAGTCGGGAAATTTGACGTTAAAATACTCGACATCAGGGCGAACGCAAATAACAACACCGCCTAGGTTGTAGGCGATGTTGTGGGAGCCATTGCGGCGGACACAGAAGATGCGCTTCCACAGAGCCCAAATAGGATGGACTCCGAGGAAGCACCCGCAAAGTGTGATGAAAATGGAAACATGAAGGATGGAGTTGGGAGTCAGCTGATGAAGCTGCAACCCGTATACAAACAGAAGACCACGGAGAAAATCGTGGATGGGAGCAGAAAGGTCGCGGATGAGATGGTCAACAAAGCTAACCCGATATTCCATAGGAGGCGTCGGGTAGCTCTCCTCGCTGGGGAAGCGCAGCGCCTCTTTCTTCTTCATCAACCCAAGCTTCTTCATTAGGTTGATGTCTTGATTGGAAATCTTGGATCTTTCCCACTCTGAGGTTCCCAGATCTTGCGCCGCCATCTTGGATTCAGGTGTGCTGTGCCTCGTGAGCCTTGCGCGTGGTGGCATAAAGAGTGGCACTAGCGGCAGAGGAGCAATGCGGGAGTACTGGAGCTCTGGTGTTTGCAGAGAGGATTTCTGGAAGAACAGAGGTGCGGCGCAACGAAGGGAAGAACGGAGGAAGAAGAAGGTCTTTTATAGACACCTCACGAATCGGCGCACCGTTGGATGGAGCAGTAACAAACTTGATGAGTTACACGTGGCTCAAGGGGTAAAATCATATTTTCACTGAGAAGGAACTGGACAAGCGCTATAGTAGGTGTGCCACAAAAAGCGGAGGACGTGTGTCCCCCACTTGCGTAACGTGTCAACACGCCACAGATTTTGTGTCCACAATTCAGTGATAGGACAGAGTTCGCGTGTTCTCGATACAGAGTTCGTGGCTATCGTCAGCATTGATGTCACCTTAACAGAGGAAAATTGCGACTGCGGTGGTGTGAAGATTGATGATAGAACGAAGTGATGATAATTTCGCGAGCTTTTGATCAAATACAAGTTTTTGATCAAATGCTCGGGGGCTACTTTAGAATGAAGAAAATCTCGGGTATGGTATAAAAGAAAAGGCGAGAGCCTATGATCAAATGCAAGCATTTGTTCATAGCCTCGGGGGCTACTCCCATCGGGAGCGCTGGTCGCGCACCCGAGAAAAATAGGAGAACTCGAAAAAGATGACAATATAGCGGCAAAAGGCGTTAAAATGGTGAGCCTACAACCAAGTCCAAGTATTTGGCTGTAGCCTCGGGGGCTACTCCCATCGGGAGCGCTGTTCGCGTGCCCGATGAATTTCGAAGCAGCATGATGAGTACATTTCGAGTTATACAAATAACTCTTCATATACTCCCATCGGGAAGATAGTATAAAAATATATACAAGTCATCTGATTGACTCGAATAAATGTGCCATTCCAACAGCCGAAAAAGGCACTCGACAATATATTCTCAGAGCGCCTCAGTCGTGAATAATCTCAGAATGCCGCAAAACTTTGCGAAGGTAAGTCCCCGGATCCGTCCTGAGCGGCGTGGCACCGTCTCTGACGGCGGTTTGCTAATTTTTTTCCGTATCAACAGATATGAAGAAAAATCCTAACGGACGCGTTAAGTACCCAATAAAACATGACTGGAACTCGACATATGGTAAGACCTTAAGCGGCACGTGTCGAGTTACGCCAGTATCCCAAGATCATGTCCAGGGACGTGATTTTGAAGTAGGTTTTTGCGGATTGCCACTAGAGCAGTTAACTAGTACCTGATCTGTCAGATGAACTAGCCCCAATTACCATTATTCCTGTACAATATATGATTGTTTTATTAAAAATATGTGCTAACTCGAAGAAGTTAGATGATGATTATAAAGTTGGAGATTTTCCCTGATTCTTCGATTCAAGCAAAATCTCGGGGGCTACTGACATAGGCATCCCCAATGGGCCTGCCGAAGATGGTACCCGGGTTTACTGAAGGCCCACAAGTCGAAGAATATGAAGTTCGGAAGCCCAATTAATTGTTAAGGAAAGATATAGTTGTATTACGAAGGCAGAGATTTGTAACTTTACGGGTTGAACTCATAGAGTCTTCCGGAATCTGTAAACTTGTGTGATACGAAACCCTCGGCTCCGCCTCCTATATAAGGGGGAGCCGAGGGAGAAAGAGAGGATCGAATCATTGTTAGCGCAACCCTAGTTTACATAGTCAGTCGAGTACTTTTCCGGCTGAAACCCTCGAGATCTACTTGCCCTCTACTTCCAACTAAACCCTAGTCTAAAATCCGTAGGCATTGACAAATTAATCCCTTGTCACTGTTTGTCTAAAATGGTTCATAATGCACAATGTAGTGGCTTAATTAGGGGATGGTAGAACACCTGGTGGATGGAGGGATTTCCATTCTACAATATGTAGATGATACCGGTTCTTTTTATCCAAGATGATATGTATAGTGCTATACATTTAAAATTACTTATGTATGTGTTTGAGTCCATGCCCATCCTGAAAATCTACTTTGAGAAAAGCGAGGTACTTTTGATTAAGCCTAATGACACTAAATTATTGATGTATGATGATATGTTTAACTATCAAATTAGCAACTAGCCTATAAGAAATCTAGGGACCCCAGTGTGTGCCAGAAGAACAACTATGACTGAGATGAAGTTTGTGAAAGAAAGAATCAATAATAGAATGGAAGGTTGGATGAGCAGCACTATGTCTTTTGGAAGTAGGGTGACAAAAATTGTTGCTTCCTTGACAAATAGTGTTGTTTATCGGATGTCCATGAGATTGTTACACAAAACAAATATTAAAGGACTGGAAATAACCAATTAGGGAGTTTTTGTGGGCTGGCAACAGAGGAAAAAAGAAATATCACTTAGTTAGCTGGAGACATGTTTGCAGACCCAGAAGTAAAGGTGGTTTAGGTATGAAAAGTATAACCACATTCAACATTAGTATATGTTTAAGTGGTGGTGGAGACTTTAAAAAGATAAAGGACCATGGCAAGATTTCATGTGGAGGAAGTACGTACCCAATGCCAGTCAAGGACAAAAACGACTCTGCTTTGAGGTCTGGCATGTTGCATATCAACGAAATCTACCTTAGTTGGAGGGAAATGCTAATTGGTGATTGAAAAAGAATTCTAGGGTGATACCTGGTGTGATTTCACTCCCTTGAAGAAAAAATCCCAGATTTTTTTGAGATCTAAAATGAGCAAGATCTGACTGTGCTGCTGCTAGGAACAGTTGGAGGTTTACTTTCAAAAGGTGGCTACCAATTGATTTGCAAGATCATATGAGAGGGTTGCACAACATTCTGTGCTCCAACACCCTTTCTTCCCAAAAAGATAATCCGGTGTGAAAATGGACCAAAGACGGCATGTTTGGTGTCAAGTATGAGATAGAAAAATCCTTTAAACATTTATGGAAAGAACTTTGATCTGGCACAATGCTATAGCCACAATAGAAAATATGAAAAGAAAATAAAATGGGTGGGAAACACAAAGTGCCAATTTTCTAATGTAGGAGAGACCACCCATCATCTTTTATTTACATGTGCTACTGCCAAATATATCTGGAGTTGTGTTGCCAGGACTACTGGTGCAAAGAATAAGTCTGCTTCTTTTTCTTAGTTTTTCGGGTGGTTCTCTCAGTGTTGTCAGCCGCAATATCCAGATTTCTGGCATAGTTGCTATCTATTGGGCAATTTGGAAACTGCAAAACAAAGCATGTCTTGATGGGAAATTAATAAAATCTCCTACTGATCTAGTTTGTTACTAATATTGAGCCTGTTTAAATAAATCTGTAGATCAAGATGCTCTAAGAAGGGGTGTTGAAAACTTGATGTGCCCGTGGAGGCGCCGTGAAGCAAGTCCTTCCTCGTTCAACCTAGGTCTTCTGAGTACTAGAGTCTCCATCTCGAATCCTGCTGACGATGATGACCGAAAAACTGATGCTTGAAGCTCAAGTTGTGGAGGACGATGTAGCCAACTGCTCTTTGTGGCACTATGTTGTTTTGCTCCTTTGGATGTCTTGTTTTATGCTTGCAGTTTTTCAGGATGTTTAAACGTAAGGCTCGAAAGCCCAATTTTGAATTAACAAAGCCATCAACCGGCCAGGAGTACAACAATAACAACAACAAAAAAGTAAAACACAACGAGTTGTTGGGGATACCAGCTTACAGGGCAATAGGGGAAGCAACATAGAAGAAGAGAACCGAAGCTACACTACACTAGCTACACTAGGAAGTTCGCTTGAGCTCATTGATGGAAGCGCTGTCCTCTATTGCAAGGGCACGGTGCCGAAGCTGACCCGAACCAAAAGATCTCCCATGTCAAAGCAGAGCGCACCCATGACCGGCCAAGCATAGTTGTCTTCATGCCTCGAGAAACTGAAGGATGAGGCTATATGGAGACGCCTCCAAGGAGGAGAGCGGTGCCCAAGGGTGTCGTCGTCACCCGCACCGATCGAGGCCTTGCATAGTTTTTGCCCTAGCCCAACCACCCCCTAAAGACACAACTTTGACACTTATCCAACGATACAATGGACCCGAGGGCATAAGGAATAAATCACTGGCACCACCCGTGGCATGATGCCGGCCAGAGAAACCTCCCCAGGGTATCTAGGAGGCCGCTCAAACCGGGAAGAACACCATGCAAAAGAAGCCATGGGTTCAATGGAGGCAACAAGCTCAAAGAAGGTGAAGAGAGTGTGTCTAAAGACAAAGAAGCGAACCTTGCCCCACCGGAGAAGCGCGCAAGTTGAACACGGTAGCGTGATCTAGCTACAAGAAAGGAGGGGCCTTTGGTGGCGCCTCCAAGATGTAACATGACGTCGAGGACGTCGTCGTCATCCGCATTGTCCAAGGCCTTACACGACTTTCGCCGATGCCCCACCCAAAACCCGAAGCTAGCCACCGCCACGAGACTACGGAGGGGGAGCAAAGCCAGTGATACATTGCAAACGTATCTATAATTTTTGATGCTCCATGCTTGTTTTACACTAATTTCTATTTGTTTTGTTTACACTTCATTGCACTTTTATGCATTTTCTGGGACTAACCTATTGACAAGATGCCACAGTGCCAATTCCCTGTTATCTGCTATTTTGTATTTCAGAAAAGTTATACAGGAAATATTCTCGGAATTGGACGAAACGAAAGCCGAAGTTCCTATTTTACTGTAATGAAGACGGAGTCCAGAGGAGAGACGGAGCCGAGCCAGAAGGTGGCCACACCATCCCTAGGCGCGGCCTAGCCCCTGGCCGCGCCTAGCATGGTGTGGGCCCCTCGGGCGCCCACCGACCTTGCCCTCTCCGCCTATAAATACATCTGATCGGGGAAAACCTAAATACCTGAGCCTCCATCCACGAAAAGTTCCATCGCGGCTGCCATCACCGACCCTAGCTCGGGAGGGTTCTGAAGCTCTTCCTGACACCCTGCCGGAGAGGGAGATCATCACAGGAGGCCTCTACATCGCCATGCCCGCCTCCGAAATGATGCAAGAGTAGTTCATCTCTGGACTACGGGTTCATATCAGTAGCTAGATGGTTGTCTTCTCCACTTTATGCTTCATGTTTAGATCTTGTGAGCTGCCTATCATGATCAAGATCATCTTTATGTAATGCTACATGGTGTGTTTGCTGGGATCTGATGAATACTGAACACTATGGTTGAGATTGATTATATACTTGCCATGTGTTATTTGTGATCTTGCATGCTCTCCGTTGCTAGTAGATGCTCTGGCCAAGTATGTGTTTCTGACTCCAAAAGGGAGTATTTATGCTCGATAGTTGGTTCATGTCCCTAATAATCTGGGAGAGTGACAATAACTTCTAAGGTTGTAGATGTGACGTTGCTATTAGGGAGAAAACAAAAATGCTTTATCTAAGGATAATTCTATTGTTTACTTTACACAGTTTGCTTAATGCAATAATCTGTTGCTTGCAACTTAATACTGAAAGGGGTGCGGACGCTAACTGCAAGGTGGATTATTAGTCATAGACGCAGTTGGATTATGGTCATCTTGATGGAGAGACACATGTAGTGAATTGTGGACCCCGGTCCTTTCTTTTACACTGATAAATTCACCCCGGTCCTGTTATGGAGAGACACATCTAGTGAATTGTGGACCCCGGTCCGTGATACGTCTCAAACGTATCTATAATTTCTTATGTTCCATGCTACTTTTATGATGATACTCACATGTTTTATACACATTATATGTCATTATTATGCATTTTCCGGCACTAACCTATTGACGAGATGCCGAAGAGCCGATTCTTGTTTTACTGCTGTTTTTGGTTCAGAAATCCTAGTAAGGAAATATTCTCGGAATTGGACGAAATCAACGCCCAGGGGCCTATTTTTACACGAAGCTTCCAGAAGACCGAAGGAGTCACGAAGTGGGGCCACGGGGCGCCGCCACACTAGGGCGGCGCGGCCTAAAGGGGGCCCGCGCGGCCCTAGCGTGTGGGGCCCCCATGACGCCTCTTGACCTGCCCTTCCGCCTACTTAAAGCCTTCGTCGCGAAACCCCAGTACGGAGAGCCACGATACGGAAAACCTTCCAGAGACGCCGCCGCCAATCCCATCTCGGGGGATTCAGGAGATCGCCTCCGGCACCCTGCCGGAGAGGGGAATCATCTCCCGGAGGTCTCTTCATCGCCATGATCGCCTCCGGATCGATGTGTGAGTAGTCCGCCCCTGGACTATGGGTCCATAGCAGTAGCTAGATGGTTGTCTTCTCCTCATTGTGCTATCATGTTAGATCTTGTGAGCTGCCTATCATGATCAAGATCATCTATTTGTAATGCTACATGTTGTGTTTGTTGGGATCCGATGAATATTGAATACTATGTCAAGTTGATTATCAATCTATCATATATGTTATTTATGTTCTTGCATGCTCTCCGTTGCTAGTAGAGGCTCCGGCCAAGTTGATACTTGTGACTCCAAGAGGGAGTATTTATGCTCGATAGTGGGTTCATGCCTCCATTAAATCCGGGACGAGTGACGAAATTTCTAAGGTTGTGGATGTGCTGTTGCCACTAGGGATAAAACATTGATGCTTTGTCTAAGGATATTTGTGTTGATTACATTACGCACCATACTTAATGCAATTGTCTGTTGTTTGCAACTTAATACTGGAGGGGGTTCAGATGATAACCTGAAGGTGGACTTTTTAGGTATAGATGCATGCTGGATAGCGGCATATGTACTTTGTCGTAATGCCCTGATTAAATCTCATAGTACTCATCGTGATATATGTATGTGCATTGTTATGCCTTCTTTATTTGTCAATTGCCCAACTGTAATTTGTTCACCCAACATCTGTTTATCTTATGGAAGAGACACCACTAGTGAACTGTGGACCCCGGTCCTATTCTTTACATCTGAAATACAATCTACTACAATTGTTCTTTACTGTTCTTCGCAAACAATCATAATCTTCCACACAATACGTTTAATCCTTTGTTTACAGCAAGCCGGTGAGATTGACAACCTCACTGTTACGTTGGGGCAAAGTACTTTGATTGTGTTGTGCAGGTTCCACGTTGGCGCCGGAATCCCTGGTGTTGCGCCGCACTACACTCCGCCACCAACAACCTTCACGTGTTCCTTGACTCCTACTGGTTCGATAAATCTTGGTTTCTTACTGAGGGAACTTGCTGCTGTGCGCATCACACCTTCCTCTTGGGGTTCCCAACGGACGTGTCAACTACACGCATCAAGCAAATTTCTGGCGCCGTTGCCGGGGAGATCAAGACACGCTGCAAGGAGAGTCTCCCACATCCAATCTCTTTACTTTGTTTTTGTCTCGCTTTACTTTATTTTATTTACTGCTTGTTTGCTCTTATATCAAAAACACAAAAAAATTAGTTGCTAGTTTTACTTTATTTACTGTCTTGTTCTCCATATTAAAAACACAAAAAGATTAGTTACTTGCATTTACTTTATTTAGTTTGCTTTATTTACTACTGCTAAAATGGGTACTGTTGAGAATACTAAGCTGTGTGACTTCACTAGCACAAATAATAATGATTTCTTATGCACACCTATTGCTCCACATCGCTACTACAGCGAGAATTCTTTGAAATTAAACCTGCTTTACTTGAATCTTGTTATGAGAGAGCAATTTTACGGTGTTAGTTACGATGATGCTGTCTGCCCATCTTAATAATTTTGTTGAACTATGTGAAATGCAAAAGTATAAGGATGTAGATGGTGACATTATAAAATTGAAATTGTTTCCTTTCTCCTTAAGAGGAAGAGCTAAAGACTGGTTGCTATCTCTGCCTAGAAATAGTATTGATTCATGGACTAAATGTAAGGATGCTTTTATTGGTAGATATTATCCTCCCGCTAAAATTATATCTCTGAGAAGTAGCATAATGAATTTTAAGCAATTAGATAATGAACATGTTGCTCAAGCATGGGAGAGAATGAAATCTTTGGTGAAGAATTGCCCTACCCATGGACTAACTACTTGGATGATCATCCAAACCTTTTATGCGAGATTGAATTTTTCTTCGCGGAACCTATTGGATTCAGCTGCTGGAGGTACCTTTATGTCCATCACTTTGGGGGCGGCAACAAAGCTTCTTGATGATATGATGACAACTTACTCTGAATGGCACACGGAAAGAGCTCCACAAGGTAAGAAGGTAAATTCTGTTGAAGAAACCTCCTCCTTGAGTGATAAGATTGATGCTATTATGTCTGTGCTTGTAAATGGTAGATCTAATGTTGATCCTAATAATGTTCCTTTAGCTTCATTGGTTGCCCAAGAAGAACGTGTTGATGTGAATTTCATTAGAAGTAATAATTTCAACAATAATGCTTATAGGAATAATTCTGGTAACAACTATAGGCCATATCATGCTGCTAATGGTAATAGTTATTGTAATTCTTATGGGAATTCTTACAAAAATAATAGGAGTGTACCCCCTGGTCTTGAAGCCATGCTTAAAGAATTTATTAGTACACAAACTGCTTTTAACAAATCTGTTGAAGAAAAGCTTGATAAAATTGATATTCTTGCTTCTAAGGTTGATAGACTTGCCTCTGATGTTGATCTTTTAAAATTGAAAGTTATGCCTAATAAGGATAATGAAAATAAGATTGTAACTACAGAAAATGCCATCCAAGTTCGAATTAATGAGAATATTAGATTGATGGCTGAATTGCATGCTAGGTGGGAAAGAGAAGAAACGAAAAACTAGCTAAAGAGAATAATGTAGCTAAAGTTTGGACTATTACCACCACTAGTAATGATAATGCTTCACATGTTGCTACACCTCTTACTATCAATGGTAAAATAACTGGTGTTGGCAATGTTTCTACTCCTAGTGCAAAGCGTGCAAAATTGCCTGAAACTGCTAAAACTGTTGAAATTGATAAAACTGCTGAAATTTTTCAAAATATTGGGGACAATGATTCCATTGCTGTAGATCATAATGGTTTAGACTTTGATGATTGTCACATCTCTGAAGTTATAAAGTTCTTACAAAAGCTTGCTAAAAGTCCCAATGATAGTGCTATAAATTTTGCCTTTACAAAACATATTACAAATGCTCTCATAAAAGCTAGAGAGGAGAAACTAAAACTTGAAACTTATATTCCTAGGAAGTTAGAAGATGGTTGGGAGCCCATCATTAAGATGAGGGTCAATGATTTTGATTGTAATGCTTTATGTGATCTTGGTGCAAGTATTTCTGTTATTCCTAAGAAAATCTATGATATGCTTGACTTGCCACCATTGAAAAATTGTTATTTGGATATTAATCTTGTTGATAATGCTATAAAGAAACCTTTGGGGAGGATTGATAATGTTCGTATTATGGTTAACAATAACCTTGTCCCCGTTGATTTTGTTGTCTTGGATATTGAATGCAATGCATCTTGTCCCATTATATTGGGAAGACCTTTTCTTCGAACTGTTGGTGCTACCATTGATATGAAGGAAGGTAATATTAAATATCAATTTCCTCTCAAGAAAGGTATGGAACACTTCCCTAGAAAGAGAATGAAGTTACCTTATGATTCTATTATTAGAACAAATTATGATGTTGATGCTTCGTCTCTTGATAATACTTGATACACACTTTCGCGCCTAGGCGAAAGGCGTTAAAGAAAAGCGCTTATGGGAGACAACCCATTATTTTACTTCTGCACTTTTATTTTATATTTGAGTCTTGGAAGTTGTTACTACTGTAGCAACCTCTCCTTATCTTTATTTTATCGCATTGTTGTGCCAAGTAAAGTCTTTGATAGTAAAGTCAATACTAGATTTGAATTACTGCGCAGGAACAGATTTCTTGCTGTCACGAATTTGAGCAGTAGTCTCTGTAGAAAATTTATAAAAATCTGCCAATTTACGTGCGTGATCCTCAGATATGTACGCAACTTTCATTCAATTTAGGCATTTTCATCTGAGCAAGTCTGGTGCCTCTTAAAAATTCGTCTTTACGGACTGTTCTGTTTTGACAGATTCTGCATTTTATTTCGCATTGCCTGTTTTGCTATGTTTGATGGATTTCTTTGTTCCATTAACTTTCAGTAGCTTTGAGCAATGTCCATAAGTGTTAAGAATGATTATGTCACCTCTGAATATATGAATTATGCACTGACCCTCTAATGAGTTTGTTTTGAGTTTGGTGTGGGGGAAGTTTTCAAGGGTCAAGAGAGGAGGATGATACAATATGATCAAGAAGAGTGAAAAGTCTAAGCTTGGGGATGCCCCCGTGGTTCATCCCTGCATATTTTAAGAAGACTCAAGCATCTAAGCTTGGGGATGCCCAAGGCATCCCTTCTTCATCGACAACTTATCAGGTTCCTCTAGTGAAACTATATTTTTATTCCGTCACATCGTATGTGCTTTACTTGGAGCGTCTGTTTGTTTTTGTTTTTGTTTTTGTTTGAATAAATTCGGATCCTAGCATTCTTTGTTTGGGAGAGAGACACGCTCCGCTGTTTCGTATGAACACATATGTTCTTAGCTTTATCTTTAATGTTCATTGCGAAAGTTGAACTACTTCATTCATTGTTATATGGTTGGAAACGGAAAATGCCGCATGTGGTAAATGGTATAATGTCTTGAATAATTTGATACTTGGCAATTGTTGTGCTCATATAGATCATGTTTAAGCTCTTGCATCATGTACTTTGCACCCATTAATGAATAACTACATAGAGCTTGTTAAAATTTGGTTTGCATGATTGATCTCTAGAGTCTAGATATTTTCTGGTTGAGGTGTTTGAACAACAAGGAGACAATGTAAAGTCTTATAATAGTTACAATATGTTCATATGTGAGCTTTGCTGCACCTTTTATACTTGAGTTTGCTTCAAACAACCTTGCTAGCCCAGCCTTGTATTGAGAGGAATTCTTCTCATGCATCCAAATCCTTGAGCCAATAACCATGCCATTTGTGTCCACCATAACTACCTACTACATGGTATTTCTCCGCCATTCCAAAGTAAATTACTTGAGTGCTACCTTTAAAAATTCTATTCTTTGCCTTTGCAATATATAGCTCATGGGAAAAATAGCCTTAAAAACTATTGTGGTGAAGAATATGTACTTATGTGTCTTATTTCTTAATAAGTTGCTTGTTGAGCGGTAACCATGTTTCGGGGACGCCATCAACTTTACCTTTGTTGAATATCATGTGAGTTTCTATGCATGTTCGTCTTGTCCGAAGTAAGGGCGATTTTCATGATCAAATGGTTTGAGTATGCATACTCGTTAGAGAAGAACATTGGGCCGCTAACTAAAGCCATGATTCATGGTGGAAGTTTCAGTTTGGACAATCAATCCTCAATCTCTTATGAGAATATTAATCTGTTGTTGAATGCTTATGCATTAAAGAGGAGTCCATTATCTCGTTTTCTATGTTGTCCCGGTATGGATGTCTAAGTTGAGAATAATCAAAAGCGAGAAATCCAATGCGAGCTTTCTCCTTAGACCTTTGTACAGGCGGCATAGAGGTACCCCTTTGTGACACTTGGTTGAAACATATGCTATGCAATGATAATCCATGTTAATCCAAGCAAATTAGGACAAGGTGCGAGCACTATTGGTATACTATGCATGAGGCCTGCAACTTATAGGATATCTTATACATAACACATATGTTTTATTACTACCGTTGACAAAATTGTTTCTTGTTTGCAAAATGAAAAGCTCTAGCACAAATATAGTAATCAATGCTTCCCTCTGCGAAGGGCCTATCTTCTACTTTATTGTTGAGTCAGTTTACCCATTCTTTCTATCCCAGAAGCAAACACTTGTACCAACTGTGTGCGTTGATTCTTACATGTTTACCTATTGCACTTGTTATATTACTTTGTGTTGACAATTATCCATGAGATATATATGTTGAAGTTGAAAGCAACTGCTGAAACTTATATCTTCATTTGTGTTGCTTCAATGCTTTTACTTTGAATCTATTGCTTTATGAGTAACTCTTATGCAAGTCTTATTGATGCTTGTCTTGAAAGTATTATTCATGAAAAGTCTTTGCTATATGATTCATTTGTTTACTCATTATCTTCATCATTGCCTCGAATCGCTGCATTCATCTCATATGCTTTACAATAGTATGATCAAGATTATGATAGCATGTCACTTCCGAAATTATCTTTGTTATCGTTTACCTACTCGAGGGCGAGTAGGAACTAAGCTTGGGGATGCTTGATACGTCTCAAACATATCTATAATTTCTTATGTTCCATGCTACTTTTATGATGATACTCACATGTTTTATACACATTATATGTCATTATTATGCATTTTCCAGCACTAACCTATTGATGAGATGCCGAAGAGCCGATTGCTTGTTTTCTGCTGTTTTTGGTTTCAGAAATCCTAGTAAGGAAATATTCTCAGAATTGGACGAAATCAACGCCCAGGGGCCTATTTTTACACGAAGCTTCCAGAAGACCGAAGGAGTCACGAAGTGGGGCCATGGGGCGCCGCCACACTAGGGCGGCGTGGCCTAGAGGGGGCCCGCGCGGCCCTAGCGTGTGGGGCCCCCGTGACGCCTCTTGACCTGCCCTTCCGCCTACTTAAAGCCTTCGTCGCGAAACCCCCAATACGGAGAGCCACGATACGGAAAACCTTCCAGAGACGCCGCCGCCGCCAATCCCATCTCGGGGGATTCAGGAGATCACCTCCGGCACCCTGCCGGAGAGGGGAATCATCTCCCGGAGGTCTCTTCATCGCCATGATCGCCTCCGGATCGATGTGTGAGTAGTCCACCCCTGGACTATGGGTCCATAGCAGTAGCTAGATGGTTGTCTTCTCCTCATTGTGCTATCATGTTAGATCTTGTGAGCTGCCTATCATGATCAAGATCATCTATTTGTAATGCTACATGTTGTGTTTGTTGGGATCCGATGAATATTGAATACTATGTCAAGTTGATTATCAATCTATCATATATGTTATTTATGTTCTTGCATGCTCTCCGTTGCTAGTAGAGGCTCGGCCAAGTTGATACTTGTGACTCCAAGAGGGAGTATTTATGCTCGATAGTGGGTTCATGCCTCCATTAAATGCGGGACGATGTGATGAAAGTTCTAAGGTTGTGGATGTGCTGTTGCCACTAGGGATAAAACATCGATGCTTTGTCTAAGGATATTTGTGTTGATTACATTACGCACCATACTTAATGCAATTGTCCGTTGTTTGCAACTTAATACCGGAGGGGTTCGGATGATAACCCGAAGGTGGACTTTTTAGGCATAGATGCATGCTGGATAGCGGTCTATGTACTTTGTCGTAATGCCCTGATTAAATCTCATAGTACTCATCGTGATATATGTATGTGCACTGTTATGCCTTCTTTATTTGTCAATTGCCCAACTGTAATTTGTTCACCCAACATCTGTTTATCTTATGGGAGAGACACCACTAGTGAACTGTGGACCTGATACGTCTCCGACGTATCGATAATTTCTTATGTTCTATGCCATATTATTGATGATACCTACATGTTTTATGCACACTTTATGTCATATTCGTGCATTTTCTGGAACTAACCTATTAACAAGATGCCGAAGTGCCGATTGCTGTTTTCTCGCTGTTTTTGGTTTCAGAAATCCTAGTAACGAAATATTCTCGGAATTGGACGAAATCAAAGCCCGGGGGCCTATTTTTCCACGAAGCTTCCGAAGTCCGAAGACGAGACGAAGAGGGGCCACGGGGTGGCCAAACCCTAGGGCGGCGCGGCCCCACCCCGGGCCGCGCCGGCCTATGGCGTGGGCCCCCCGTGCCGCCTCTTGACTTGCCCTTCCGCCTACTTAAAGCCTCCGTGACGAAACCCCCAGCACCGAGAGCCACGATACGGAAAACCTTCCAGAGACGCCGTCGCCGCCGATCCCATCTCGGGGGATCCAGGAGATCGCCTCCGGCACCCTGCCGGAGAGGGGAATCATCTCCCGGAGGACTCTACGCCGCCATGGTCGCCTCCGGTGTGATGTGTGAGTAGTCTACCCCTGGACTATGGGTCCATAGCAGTAGCTAGATGGTTGTCTTCTCCCCATTGTGCTATCATTGTCGGATCTTGTGAGCTGCCTAACATGATCAAGATCATCTATCCGTAATTCTATATGTTGTGTTTGTCGGGATCCGATGGATAGAGAATACTATGTCATGTTAATTATCAAGTTATTATACATGTGTTGTTTATGATCTTGCATGCTCTCCGTTTCTAGTAGAGGCTCGGCCAAGTTTTTACTTTTAACTCCAAGAGGGAGTATTTATGCTCGATAGTGGGTTCATGCCCGCATTGACACTAGGACGAAGTGACGAAAAGTTCTAAGGTTGTGTTGTGCTGTTGCCACTAGGGATAAAACATTGGCGTTATGTCCGAGGATGTAGTTGTTGATTACATTACGCACCATACTTAATGCAATTGTCTGTTGTTTAGCAACTTAATACTGGAGGGGGTTCGGATGATAACTTGAAGGTGGACTTTTTAGGCATAGATGCAGTTGGATGGCGGTCTATGTACTTTGTCGTAATGCCCAATTAAATCTCACTATAATTATCATGTCATGTATGTGCATTGTTATGCTCTCTCTATTTGTCAATTGCCCGACTGTAATTTGTTCACCCAACATGCTTTTATCTTATGGGAGAGACACCTCTAGTGAACTCGTGGACCCCGGTCCATTCTTTAATACTGAAATACAAATCTGCCGCAATACTTGTTTTTACTCGTTTTCTCTCGCAAACAATCATCTTCCACACAATACGGTTAATCCTTTGTTACAGCAAGCCGGTGAGATTGACAACCTCACTCGTTTCGTTGGGGCAAAGTACTTTGGTTGTGTTGTGCAGGTTCCACGTTGGCGCCGAATCTCCGGTGTTGCGCCGCACTACATCCCGCCGCCATCAACCTTCAACGTGCTTCTTGGCTCCTCCTGGTTCGATAAACCTTGGTTTCTTTTCGAGGGAAAACTTGCTGCTGTGCGCATCATACCTTCCTCTTGGGGTTGCCCAACGAACGTGTGAAATACACGCCATCAAGCATATTTTCTGGCGCCGTTGCCGGGGAGATCAAGACACGCTGCAAGGGGAGTCTCCACTTCTCAATCTTTTTACTTTGTTTTGTCTTGCTTTATTTTATTTACTACTTTGTTTGCTGCATTATATCAAAACACAAAAAAATTAGTTGCTAGCTTTACTTTATTTACTGTCTTGCACTCTATATCAAAAACACAAAAAAATTAGTTTACTTGCATTTACTTTACTCATCATGTTTCCTTTTAATTTTACCACAAAGAACATACCGGTAGGACAAGGGTCTATAATTGGGAGGAATAATATAGAAGAATTTTTCACCCATGTTAGTACCGTTGAAGATTTTGAGGATAGACACTTGGTAGAACTTGCTCCTACTTATGAAATTGCTGTCGCTGCTTTAGTTCGCTCGTTGGAAACTAAATTTGTTAATCTTAATCCTATAATCCAACACATGTTTCTTACACTTGGTGATTTGGAAGAGGGGGAAAAGAAAGATTTTGTTTTAGAAACCCTTCTTAGAGAATTTGGTGGTCTAGCAAGAGAGGCTAGAAAGGTCTTTGCTAAATTTAATATGCTTGGTTCTCATACTAATTTTGTTGGTCTCCTTGAAAAAATGGATATGGATAGGATAAGGTACACTAATAATGCTAATGATGGTGGGGAGATCAAAGCACCAATACCATGTAAACTCCTAGCTATGAATGATGCACTAGAAAATAACTATGCTTGGCTTGTTCCAGAAAATTTGTTCGATGAGAGTAGCAAGCCCAAGACTAATGAGAAGGGAGATGCTGAAACTTATGTATCCAATATACTATGCATGGTTGAGAAAACTCCAAACCCCGCTGTAGGTGCACCACCCTTCGATAATACTTGATACACACTTTCTGCGCCTAGCTGAAAGGCGTTAAAGAAAAGCGCTTATGGGAGACAACCCATGTTTTTACCTACAGTATTTTGTTTTATATTTGTGTCTTGGAAGTTGTTTACTACTGTAGCAACCTCTCCTTATCTTAGTTTTGAGTTTTGTTGTGCCAAGTAAAGTCTTTGATAGAAAAGTAAGTACTAGATTTGGATTACTGCGCAGAAACAGAATTCTTTGCTGTCACGAATCTGGGTCTAATTCTCTGTAGGTAACTCAGAAAATTATGCCAATTTACGTGAGTGATCCACAGATATGTACGCAACTTTCATTCAATTTGAGCATTTTCGTTTGAGCAAGTCTGGTGGCCTAATAAAATCCATCTTTACGGACTGTTCTGTTTTGACAGATTCTGTCTTTTATTTCGCATTGTCTCTTTTGCTATGTTGGATGAATTTCTTTGATCCATTAATGTCCAAGTAGCTTTATGCAATGTCCAGAAGTGTTAAGAATGATTGTGTCACCTCTGAACATGTGAATTTTTATTATGCACTAACCCTCTAATGAGTTGTTTCGAGTTTGGTGTGGAGGAAGTTTTCAAGGGTCAAGAGAGGAGTATGATGCAATATGATCAAGCAGAGTGAAAGCTCTAAGCTTGGGGATGCCCCGGTGGTTCACCCCTGCATATATTAAGAAGACTCAAGCGTCTAAGCTTGGGGATGCCCAAGGCATCCCCTTCTTCATCAACAACATTATCAGGTTCCTCCCCTGAAACTATATTTTTATTCGGCCACATCTTATGTACTTTGCTTGGAGCGTCGGTTTGTTTTTGTTTTTGTTTTGTTTGAATAAAATGGATCCTAGCATTCACTTTATGGGAGAGAGACACGCTCCGCTGTTGCATATGGACAAATATGTCCTTAGGTTCTACTCATAGTATTCATGGCGAAGTTTCTCCTTCGTTAAATTGTTATATGGTTGGAATTGGAAAATGCTACATGTAGTAACTCTAAAATGTCTTGGATAATTTGATGCTTGGCAATTGTTGTGCTCATGATTAAGCTCTTGCATCATATACTTTGCACCCATTAATGAAGAAATACTTAGAGCTTGCTAACTTGGTTTGCATATTTGGTTCCTCTAGAGTCTAGATAACATCTAGTATTGAGTTTTGAACAACAAGGAAGACGGTATGGAGTCTTATAATGTTTACCATATGTCTTTTATGTGAGTTTTGATGTACCGTTCATCCTTGTGTTTGTTTCAAATAACCTTGCTAGCCTAAACCTTGTATCGAGAGGGAATACTTCTCATGCATCCAAAATACTTGAGCCAACCACTATGCCATTTGTGTCCACCATACCTACCTATACTACATGGTATTTATCCGCCATTCCAAAGTAAATTGCTTGAGTGATACCTTTAAAATTCCATCATTCACCTTTGCAATATATAGCTCATGGGGCAAATAGCTTAAAAACTATTGTAGTATTGAATATGTACTTATGCACTTTATCTCTTATTAAGTTGCTTGTTGAGCGATAACCATGTTTCTGGGACGCCATCAACTATTCTTTGTTGGATATCATGTGAGTTGCTATGCATGTCCGTCTTGTCCGAAGCAAGAGAGATCTACCACCTTCATGGTTGGAGCATGCATGTTGTTAGAGAAGAACTTTGGGCCGCTAACTAAAGCCATGATTCATGGTGGAAGTTTCAGCTTGGACACATATCCTCAATCTCATATGAGAATAATAATTGTTGCCACATGCTTATGCATAAAAGAGGAGTCCATTATCTGTTGTCCATGTTGTCCCGGTATGGATGTCTAAGTTGAGAATAATCAAAAGCGAGAAATCCAAAATGCGAGCTTTCTCCTTAGACCTTTGTACAGGCGGCATGGAGGTAC